>NW_024086964.1:0-94224 GCF_009730915.1 Dioscorea cayenensis subsp. rotundata | reverse complement strand
AAGAAAGGAACAAGCCTACAAATTTTGAAACTTATGGAGATTTATTGGAGAAAGAAAGAAAAGCTATCCAAGCTTAGAGCATGGGCATGTCTTGTGTACAATGATGCTGCTAAACCTACTATTAAAATTATGTGGTTGTTGCCTTATATTTGACACTGGGCCCCAGTTTTTTATCATTTTATTCGTTTTAGGAGTCAATTTAGAAGAAAAGGATAATCCTAATGAAAGTAGGATTTAAGTTCAAATTTTAGTTTTATACTCAGAGTGGAGATCTGATTGTTTTTCTCTTACTGTTTCTTAATATGTATATATATTTTCTAAGTTTAGTAAAATATGATGAGTTGATGCAAAAGACCTATTGCTCAATTAGTAACACATAAAATAAAGAAAAAGACAAGAATATAATGAACTATAATAAAAAGAGGTTTAGCAGGGGCATGTTAACCTGCAAAATACAAAAATAAAGCACAAAGTCACAAAAAGGAAATAACATGATAAAACACAAATAATAAATCTTATATCAGTTAGTGCCTATAGATATCATTAACCTGCCTCTCCATTATACACAATCTCTTGGTATGACACTAGTGCAAAGGATGGGCCTCTACAGCTGCTCATCATGCTAATTTTGGGTGTAGTAATAGCCTGAGGATGAGTCATACTGCCATGTTCCATCAAGCTCAATTTGAGGTATCGGTGAAAATATGAGATCAATAAGGGGTCAACAAGAGTGGTGAATATGAAGCAAAGACGTTGGGACACGACAACCACTGTGACAATACAAGGAATGATACCCACCACTCAACCCTTTTGGGTTGCCCGCAAAGGTTGACTACAAATACCTAGAATCAACAACATCAAACAACAAGTACAAAATAGAGGAATTCAAAAGTACACATGGGAACAACAACAACAACAACAACAACAACAACAACAATACTTAGACATAAGAGTTTATAGTAACCAAATACACAAAACATGCAAACCGAGTTTTCAACACACTAGTGGATCCAAGACTTTATACAAGAAGTACATGCTCAAAGGATAGCGTACATAATACTAAAAATAAATGAAAAGCATATAATGGATGCCCAGCACACTGCTTCATCGCAACACTACTGCCTGCTAAAGCCTAGGAAGAAGAAAGAGGGATGAGTAATCTAGGTTACCCAGTGAGTGGGTTAGCACAACTCTAAAAGAATATACCCAAAAAATAAATGATATAAATCACCAAAATAAGCTTTTTACCAATGATATAAAAATGCTTAGAACATAATAACTGAATAAACAGGATGCAATAATACCCAAGATAGCATAAAGAAAGTCTTTTTCTCAACTAGGGGTTCAACAATAAATTCCTCGAAAATACCAACATGGTTTTTAAACCATAAAACAAACTGAGCATCCCAAATCAGTTCATTTTTCAAATAAGTCACTAGAGATCACAAATTCAAGGTTTAATTTGCATAAAACATAAACTCTCGCAAAAGTGACCAGCTTTACATCAGCTAGCAAACCCATAATAAGTCTAGAATTCTCTCTAAACCTCTCACCGTGGTCAGTAGCCTAGGTTTTAGAGCCATCAAGGTACTCATGCCCTCAGTTAACCCATTAGTTCACTGTATGGTGACTCTGGCTCCCCGATGACTGTCGATAGGGTCCTACACCCCTCCCGACTAGACTGAACAAAGATTAGTCGTTCTACCACACCTCAACAGGCTGGCCGCGAAGACTACTTACTGCACTAGGATACCTCCATCTAAACAATGCAATACAAGTATATCTCAACATGGAGTCCATGGCTAGGACAATAATAAATAACCACAACATGATGAATGCATAAGCTTAAACAAAGTTTTGTAAAGCAAATCAATTCACAACTTATAGCACAAATATCATTCTGAAAATCTTCCTTTAAACCACAATATTTTTCAAGTATGAAGAATCAATAAATAAGTTTACTTCAAGTCAATCAAAACCTCAATTCAAGTATTAAAAACTCAGAAACTTCACTTATGCAATATAATATATATCTCAGATATTCTTCTAGTAGAATTATGCTTAACAAAACCCACTCACGACTTTGAGGACTAAATTCCGCGAAATGTGCTAATCCTCTCATCATTTCTCCTTGCCTTTGGCGAGGACTTCACCACCTAGCCAAAGCACAGCACAAACAAGCAACCATTAATCAAAAGCAACCAAACAAGTGAAACCCTAGGTTTCACTAATGAACAACCCTACACCACTCCTAGGTTTGGCTCAAAGCCAACTTCTAGAATTTCCAATGAACTTCTAAGGTTTTGAGCTTCACTCCAAACCAAAGAAATTCAAGAAACAACTAAGTTTAACTTCGGCTACAAATAGTCGATCCACGTGAATGAAAATCGATAAAAACACAACCAATCAAAGGATTAAAACAATGAATTTCAAGCAACTAAAACTTTCCAAACAATTCTCAACACGAAACACAAGAATTAGACCAACAAAGAAACCTCTAAATTAATCTATCCAAGAACACAAGTGAGTGAAGGAAGAAGAGCTCTTACCTTAAGAATTTGATCTTCCAAAGTGGTAGATATTGGTTAAAATGCTGGAAGAACACCCTAACAACTTTTCTTCAAGCTCTAAAGGAAGAACAAAGAAGAGAAGGAAGGAAGGAGAAGAATGGGGGGGTAAGGGTTAGGGTTAACAAAGATCCAAAAAGCTTTTAAATCAAGGATGAAAAAGCAAAGCACGGGCATGCTTAGGGAAAGCAAAGGGGTGCTTTACCCATGTATTGGTACAGTAACACTATTACAGTAACTTTGCTATAGTACCAATACAATAGTAAAGAGCACTTCTGGACTTCACCAAGAAAAGCATGGGTGTGCTTCACCCAGTGCAAATTACTAAAATTTGAAGAAAAACTCAACACAGTCACAAGGTTGTGCTCTTTGAAGCATGGGCATGCTTCAAGGCATGCTTATTACAGGTTGGCCCATTTTCCTCAAAAATCAAGCCAAAAGTCCTCCAGTAAAAAGCACGGGTATAAGCACGGCCTAAACACTGGTGTGCTTATGCTTTTAGGTTGAAAAACAACTGAAACAACCAATCTACACTTGCAAACTCTCCCAACTAAATCAAACACTTCCAAAACACTCAGAAAAGAAAACAAGCAAAGAAAAGGCCACTAATACAACAATCAACATGCCCTTGTGTTCCTTTCATGTCTCATCATCCCTTCTTTTTTACTAAACTAAGACCATTACGATGTCAACATACTCTTATGCTGAACTTGTGTTCAGGCAAGGGTTTAATAGAAATAGTGTCTCTTCATTTTCACTTTTAATTCTTCATTCTTTTACCATTTCCACTCTCCACTCAATACTCTTGTTGGTTTCAACCTATTATTGAGATTTCAAAGCTTTGTTTAGGGTTTATAGTGGATTTTTTCTATTTTCTTTGGCTTTCTTGAATGGTTGTTGATAGGGGATGCAAGTGTATGTGTTGATCAAGTAGTAAAATATGCTCAAGAGCAAGGTATCGGTTGAATAAGCAAGGTAAAACAGGATGTTTGGGCATAGAGTCCCTCTAGGATTTTATAAGTCTAGGACAAAGGTTGTTAGTTAGCAATCTTATTTGAACTGAGAGGAATCCTAAAATATACTACGCCTTTTGCAAGGATGATGACAAATGCCTCTTGCGTATGTCTCGCAAGTGCATTGGTTTGTCAAAGTAATAAATCCCAGATGAGTGGGTATCGTATCCACAGGGAATAGGGAATAAAACACTTTAATTGTTTCTTAACTAAGCGTAAAGTGAATAATAGTTGTGTGACAAGATATAACGTAACAAAAGTAAAAAAGACAAGAAACAGAGCACACGTAAAGGGGAGGTAAGGTAATCGATAAAAATAGGGTACCTGGATATTGTTCCGCCTAGGACAATCTTTTCAAGTGCAAATTCCTCTATTATGCTTTCTAACTAATGCATTAATGAGACATGGAGATCCTTCAATACATGGTCCCAAATCTAAGGTCAACCATGCCTAACTCTATACATGTCCTGGAGGAGAAATCGAACAATCTCTCAACCTCGCACTCGCATAGAATCAAAATGAGTTCTAGGAATTTGATAAGTGCTTGTGTGATAAGAAGAAGTTTGGCATGGTTGACCTTAGATTTGGGACCATGTATTGAAGGATCTCCACGACCCATTAATGCATTAGTTAGAAAGTATAATAGAGGGTTTTGCACTTGAAACGATTGTCCTAGGCGGAACAATATCCGGGTACCCCATTTATGTCGATTGCCATATCTCTCAATTTTATTGTGCCTTTCATTCTTGTTTCTTTTATATCTTTTTATATAAATCTCATTCATCATACCATTGATTTATTCTCATCATAGTTAGATAGCAATCATTATGTTTCTATTCACTATTCCCTATGGATACGATACCCATTCACCTGGGATTTATTAGTTAGAAAAAGAAGGCAATGTAGATCGTGAATGCACCATTTGGAGAAAATCTTGAGAAGGTTCAAACGTGAAGACATAAGTCTGGTTCAAGATGCGAGAATGTGTGCCAACCTCCTTGTATTCAAGTTAGAACATCGATTTGGAGGGGCACAAGGGCAGTCTCATTCAAGCATTCCTACTTGTGCATGTATAGCAAGATCTCCACCAATGTGTCCATTTATTGAAGAAGCAAAAGCGATCTCCACGCGCGTAAGCGCGCGCCCGCTTACGCTACCTCGACGAAAGCATGGATTCAAGGGTGTTTGGGCCAGTACTGCAGTAGGGTACTATAGCAAACAACGTGGCAGTGTCTGTTCACGGCCAAGCTAAAGGAGTAAAATAGAGAATCCACATGGGCGTGTGAAATTCTACATGCCCGTCTGCGAAAAATCACGGCGCTCACATGGGCGTAGGATTCGATTCAACCATATTTAAGGCCAATTTCAGCCGCGATTTGAGTATTCTTTTCTCCATTCTTTCCCCAACATGAGAGAGGGCTGCGGCTAGAGTTTAGAGGGGTTTTGGCAAGGCTTTTGGAGAGGTTCTCCGGCTTCGACACCGTGCTTCACTTGGAAGAAGGTTATTAGGGGAGCTTTCATCGTTACCGAATCGGTAAGGTGTGCCCTAGGCTTGACAAGGGGACCTTTGTTGAGGATAAGCCACTCCACAAGACCATCAACACAACAACCGAGGGGATTTTCTATGGATTACTTGCTTTTACATTAGATTTCATTAATTGGAACTAGCTCTAGGGAGAGCTAAACCCCCCAGTGGGTACTTAGATTTGTGAACCCAAGGATGTGTTTGTTTCATTAAACCTTGTTATTATGCTTTGATTAATTGATGTTTTATTTGAGTTCCAATCTTTAATGCTTGATTGATTGAATGCCCTTAGAGCGACACTAGGGTTGAGAGTTCACCTTGGTAACCCTTGTGAGTGAGTGACACACCACGAGAGTTACACAAAACTAGATTGGAGAGGGTTGAGAGTGTGATTCGAGAAGTAGCGGAGCACCCCTTTTCCCCTCTGGTGTGATTTATCCTACCTCAATTTCCTCAAGTTCTTTGCGGTGATAGTAGAGTGAATGGTCTAAGGGATGACCTTCCACTAGGGCTTAGTTGTAGAGACAACATAGTGAAGCGTTGAAGTGATTTAGCACCTAGGGCTTAATTGTGACTAGAGACCTTCCACCTGGACCAAAGGGTTAGGTCTACATCTAGGAAGAGGATTTATCACTTGGAATCCCAAGAACTCAATGCGATTCTATACGAGTGTGAGGTCGAGAGATTGTTCAATTTCTACCCTGGGACATGTATAGAGTTAGGCATGGTTGACCTTAGATTTGGGACCATGTATTGAAGGATCTCCGCGACCCATTAATGCATTAGTTAGAAGGCAAATAGAGGGTTTTGCACTTGAAACGATTGTTCTAGGCGGAACAATATCCGGGTACCCCATTTATATCGATTGCCTTATCTATCAATTTTATTGTGCCTCTCGTTCGTATTTCTTTTATATCATTTTATATAAATCTCATTCATCATACTATTGATTTATTCTCATCATAGTTAGATTGCAATCGTTGTGTTTCTATTCACTATTTCCTGTGGATACGATATCCATTCACTTGGGATTTATTACTTCGACAAAGCCGTGTACTTGCAGGACATGTTCAAGGGGCGTTGTCAGGATTCCAATTGAAAAATCCACTTCCTAAATGTTGACCTAACCCTTTGGTCCAGGTGGAAGGTCCCTAGTAACAGTTAAGCCCTAGGTGCTAAGATCACTTCAACGCTTCACTCCGTTGCCTCTGCAACTAAGCCCCAGCGGAAGGTCATCTCTTAGCTCATTCACTCTACTATGACCTCAAAGAACTCAAGAAAATATAGGTAGGATAAATCACATCGGAGGGGAAAGGGGACACTCCGCTACCTCTCGATTCACCCTCTCAACCCTCTCCAATTTAGCTTTGTCTAACTCTCGTGGTGTATCACTCACTTACAAGAGTTACCAATAAGAATCCTCAACCCTAGTGTCACTCTAAGGGAGTATTCACACAATCAAGCGTTCAAGATTGTAACTCAATTAAAACATCAATTAATGAAAGCATAATGAAAGGTTTAATGAAATAAATACATTCAAGGGTTCACAAATCCAAGTACCCACTAGGGGATTTAGCTCTCCATGGAGCTAGTTACAATCAATGAAATTGAAGGTAAAAATAAGTAATCCAAAGAAAACCCCCTCGATAGTCGTGACGATGGTCTTGTGGAGAAGGCTCTACTAGTCCAAGGGTCCCTTTGTCCGGCCTAGGATACACCTCGCTGGATCAGTGCCGACGAAAGCTCTCCCACTAACCTTCTTCCTAATGGAGAGCGATGTTCGAGCCGTGGAACCTTTCCTAATCCTTAGCCAATACCTCTCCAAACCCAAGCCGACGCCCCTCTCAAGTTGGGGAAAAGATGGAGAAAACAATGTTAAAATCGGGGCTGAAATCAGCCTTAAATATGGCTGAAATCGGGCATCTACACGCCCCTGTGGATTTTTCACACGGCCCGTGTGGAATTTCCACACGGGCATGGATAACTTCCACATACCCGTGTAGATTCTTTGGAATTCTCTTTTTCGGCCGGCTGTGAACAGTACCTGCTCTAGTAGATTGCTACAGTGTTTGCTACATCGCCCTGCTACAGTGCCGGTTGAAAACACTCCCGGATCCATGTTTTCATCGTGGTAACGTAAACGGGCACACATTTATGTCATAGGTAACTTTGCTTCTTCAACAACGGCTTCATTGGTGAAGATCTTGCTATTAATGCACAAGCCGGGATACTCGAATGTGACTGCCTTTGTGCCCCTCCAAATCATTGTGCTAACTTGAATACACGGAGGTTGGCATACATTCTCACATCTTGAGCCCGACTTATGTCTTCGCGTTTGATCCTTCTCAAGATTTCCTCCAAATGGTGCATTGATGATCCACATTGGCTTCTTTCTCTAACATTCAGCTTCACAACCCTATATGCATGAAAATAACATAAATGCACACATATTAGCACTAAAACCTGATAAAAGTAATGCCCATTATAAGGAAAGAACACTTCGAATTCTTATCACACAAACACTTATCAAACTCCCCCACACTTAAGCTTTTGCTTGTCCTCAAGCAAAAATTAAAACATTAAGGCATAGATGAAAGAAATATTGGAAGTGCTTGGGCTTACATTGACCAAAGCATACAAAGATAGCATTCTGCAAGTAAGGGAAGTTTCAACATTAAATACAAAAAATCAATGCTCTAGCTAAAAACTTGAATAAAAAATGATAACAAACCCGAAATCGTTTAAGTGTGTGTAAACTCGCTCAAGTTAACCCGAGATATGCTCCTTAAAGTTCTAAATAAAAAATACTTATTTATCTACAAAAAGTAATAAAAATTTAAAAAGATGGTAATAGCTTCACATATCCTCTAAGGTAGCCCTTTCCAAAGCGGCCGCTAAGGTGGCTTTCACACTTTCGAGGTGGTAGCTTTTACTCATCCCAAGAGATAGATGTTTCTCTCATTAGGGCATAACTAGTATCCGACTTATGAGAGTAGCTTCATACTTCATAGGTGGTAGCTCTTTCCACCCAACAAGCACAACTAAACAATGAAATTTCTTTTTTTTCTTTTTTGAAATTAACAAAAGAAACAACTATAACTAGTCCCTTTAACATCAAACTTGAGTTTTCGAAAGAGTTTAAAGAGTGAGTAGTGCAACAAGTGTGAATCGGGCAAAAATTCCTAGGAATTTAAGTAAAAACTAGAGCATGAGAACATTTAATGTTAAAAACTCTCTTAAACTCAAGAATACAATCATTGCAACTAAGGTGAACCGCTATTGGCTATGTTCACACACACACTTAAGTTGTACATTGTCCCCAATGTACCATGCAAGGACAATAGAAAATAAAGCAATTAAGTATAGATGTGAGAGTAACAATTGAAACAATACTCCCCCGACTCCGAGTGTTGCGTTTGATTGAGATAAATCCTTGGGAGTAAAGTTCCAACGGGTTATGAAGCACACATGACCCACATTGGCCGTGTCCATGACTAGTTCTCAATTCTAATATTGACAAGAACATCTGCACACATACACGAAGGGGTTCAGTAAAGCTCAATAAAAATAAAAAAAGCTCAAGTATATATAAAAGATAAGGTAATGAATACAACTCGAGATAACAAAATGAAAATAAAGTCAAATGTTGGTGTCATCGGCTGTATGCTTTGTTGGTGTTGCGGGTGCTAAATCAAATGACAACAATGGAAATAGCGGTGGTGATGCCGGAGGGGTCCTCGATCTCCTGATAAAGGGTGAGGATACATCTTTCTCTAATAGCTGAAGTATGATGTCAAGACGCGCCATCATCCCTGCATACTACGCAACCTGTAAAGTCCGGACATCGGCGAGCTCGGACCGAAGCTCACCCACAGCACTCTCGAGCCTCTCAAAATGATCATGAGCTTGAGAGGGAGTAAAAATGGGTACCGAACGCCAGAGTGTCTCCTGTGCTACAAGGGGTGCTCCGGTCCTTATCGGTGCAAACTGAGGCCCAGGAACCTGTCTTGAATCCTCCGTTGCATCCCTTTTGCCCTCAGTGATCTCTGGGGTAGCCGTAGCTAGAATGTATGCTCCAGGACCACATCTACGCACCAATCCCATCATCCTAATCGTATCAAACCCAAGAGGATAAGGCACGACCGTCCTCTCAGCACCTCGGATGACATCTAGAAAACCCATCCCCAAGATGAGTCTAGTGACATAGGGACCAGTGAATAATACTCCTACTCTCACAAATTGGCTATGGTGCCTTAAGACATCTGCCACTACATGCCCCAGGTGAATCGCCACATTGCAGACCGTGGAGTATAAATAGAGTAGGTCCTGCCTGCTCAAAACAGCTATGTTGTCACCTCGACCAGACACAGACCTGCTGAGGACTGAGTGTAAGTATCTGTAACTCGACCGAGATAGGCTTGTGGCCTTGGACACTCCTGGTTTGTACTGCCCATGTCCACACAAAACTCAGTACGCTTGCTACAGAGTCACTGTGCCTAGGAAATCCGTTGGCAAGCGTCCATACTCCTCTATACCTGTGCAGGTTTCGTCATACAAACCTATACGAACGGAGAATTCATTGACACTCATGCAAAATGGATGTCTGAATAATCAGAATTATATAGCATTCATGGTGTCAAATCTCCCATATGGCTTGTCAAACTCAAAAGACACCAACACCTCTAGCGTTAATGCACGGAAAACTGGCTCTTGGATAGTCAATAATCTTCTCCGGCTTCCCAATGCTAGCATCTCATCAATCTCATCAGCTAGCTCATCACCCCACCGAATCTCTCTCTGTACACTCAAATCCACAAAGCGAGACTGACCAAAACTGAGTACTTATAATCTCTCAAATCGAGCCTGATGCTCGGGATTCGAGAACTCCATGTGTACTAGCTCAGGTGGGGTCTCTCTGGGACGCTTAGCTTCATGCTTCTTCGAACGAGGTGCCATGTCTGCAAGAAATGATGAGAAAATGATTAACGAATCTCTAGAAACAGTACTACAGAATTCCACATGGGCCTGTGAAAATTACCCACGCCCGTGTGGATCTACAGGGCGTGAAATCCGCACGGTTGCAGGTCAATGCTCCAAGATTACAACCTAAACCCACGGTTAAACAATTTCTAAACATGCATAAACTATTATAAAGTGGAAATTACATCCAACTCAAGATTTTTGATCTATTAAAAGCAAGAATTGGTGAAGAAGAGATGGAAAAAGGTTTACCGATGAAATAGGTATGAAAACTTTAAATTCAGCGTGGAAATTGACTGGAAAACCTTCTAAAATAGAAATATGTGGGCCAGGAGACTGATCAAAGTCGATCTTCGAGTGATTGGAGTGAAGAAGAAGAGAATTTAAGAAGATTTTAAAGGAAAACTCGCGTCTTTTGGAATTCTGCGCAACCACACGGGCGTGCGGAAATTACCTACACCCGTGTGCCTCTACCAGAGAGACTTACAGGGGCAAACACACGCCCCTGTGCGCTCTCAGGAAAAACACTCAATCCTCTCTAAACACAATCGCACGGGCTTGTTAAAAATGCCCACGCCGGTGCGCCCGACCCACAGTAGCAGATGCACGCCCCTATGGGTTCTCTGTCTAATCGAGAAGAATCACTAAGTGTTTCGTACGCCCATGCGAAATTTTCACACAGGCATGGACATTCACAGGTCCAACTCACAAGGTAATTATACGCCCCTGTGTCTTCTCGGGATGGAGGAGAGCTCTGCTATAGAGATCCAGATGGGGGTGCAGAAATTACCCATGCTCGTGCGCTTATCACAAGATCGCCCACAGGGGTGAGTCCATGCCCCTATGTGCTCTCCGGCTAAGTCTCTACAGGAAGACACACGCCCGTACGGAAATTACCCATGGGCGTGCGAAAGTCACCAGGTCGCTGACAGGGGTGCGTCCACGCCCCTATGTCTTTTATGGACGAGCTCGCAATGCAAAACCACGGGCGTGAGGAATTTACACACAGCCGTGCGTTTTCTCTGGATGCCTTAGAAAACTCTGCATGCTCCACAGAAAATTTCTGAACATGTATACATACTCAGAGCCTGCCCTATTATGCAAAATACACCAGCGAAAAACATGAGAAACTAGCTCGAACGACTAAAACATCACCAAATCCACATGAAAACACACGATGACATTAAGAGTCCACAATAAAATCACATCAAAAGCAACTAAAAATTAAGACACCAACACTCAATACTTTATTTATGCAAATACTAAGCTAACAACTAAGAAAACAGTAAGCACTTGGGTTGCCTCCCAAGAAGAGCTTGTTTAACGTCACTAAGCTTGATGTACCTTATCTTACCTCACAGGGGTTCATAATTGAAGGTTGCCCTCATACCCATAGCTTGAAAGCATGATGAGCAAAGTCTCTTGAAGGTAGAGGGGGAACTGTCAGGCTTGGTACCACCTAGCAGAGGTTTATCTAGCTTGTTTGGTTCGCGCACATCCCCAATAGCCTTGGGGCATTTTCGGTGGCATCTCCTCACCCTCTTCATCTTCTGGAGCACCTTCTTTATGATCCCCGGAGTAGATGAAACTTCTTCCATTGAACCAAGCATCATTACTTCCTCGTTATCCACCTCTTGGTCAAACAAACCCTCGTACGGGTCCGGATTGAACATTTCCTGCATATATTCATCAACAATCTCATTAGTAGTGTCGAGAAAGTAAAGAGTATCTTCAAAATCAAGAGAATGTCACGTGGCTTTAGCGAGGCGGTATGTGAGTTTATCATCTCCAACCCTCAGTGTCAAAAGCCTATTTCAGCCGAGATTTCAGCATTTGTTTCTCCATCATTTCCCCAACTTAAGAGAGAGTGGTGGCTAGGGTTTTGAAAGTTATTGGCTTGGGCTTTAGAGAGGTTCTAGGGCTCCAATGTCACGTGCTGTTTGAAAGAAGGTTAGTGGGAGAGCTTTCATCGGCACCGATCCGGCGAGGTGTATCCAAGGCAAGACAAAGGGACCTTTGCGACGAGTAGAAGACTCTCCACAAGACCATCGCCATGACTAATGATGGGGTTTTTCTATGGATGCTCTGTTTTTACATTCAATTTCATTGATTGTATCTAGCTCCATGGAGAGCTAAACCCTTAGTGGGTATTTGGGTATTTGTCAACCCTAGGATGTATTCGTTTCATTGAACCTCTTTATTATGTTTTCAATTAATTGATGTTTATTATGAGTTCCAATCTTGGAGACATGATTGTATGAATGCTCCCCTAGAGTGACACTAGGGTTGAGAGTTCTTCTTGGAAACTCTTGTGAGTGAGTGACAAACCATGAGAATTAGACAAAGCTAGATTGGAGAGGGTTGAGAGGGTGAGTCGAGAGGTAGCAGAGCATCCCCTTTCCCCTCCGGTGTGATCTATCATACCTCCATGTTCCAAGAGTTCTTTGCAGCCATAGTAGAGTGAATGGGCTAAGGGATGACATTCTGTTGGGGCATAGTTGTGAGTGCAACAGAGTGAAGCATTGAAGTGATTTTAGCATCTAGGGCTTAATTGTGGCAAGGGATCTTTCATATGGACTAAAGGGTTAGGTCTATACATAGGAATAGGGTTTATCACTTGGAATCCCTAAAACTCATTGCAATTCTATGCGAGTGTATTGTTGAGAGGTTATTCAATCTTTCCTCCGGGACATGTATAGAGTTAGGCATGGTTGGCCTTAGATTTGGGATCATGTAGTTAAGGATTTTCACGACTCATTGTTGCATCAATTAGGAAGTATAATAGAGGGTTCTTGCACTTGAAACGATTGTCCTAGGTGGATCAATATCCGGGTACCCCATCTTTATCGATTGCCTTACCTTCTCCTTTACTTGTGTCTTCTATCTTGTTGTTTTTATTTTCGTTATTTCATATTTTGTCACACTTATCACTATTCATCTTCCATATTAGTTAAGAAACAACTCAAGTGTCTTTCTTCCCTACTCTCTGTGGATACGATACCCACTCATCTGGGATTATTACTTCAGCACCCGTGCACTTGCGGTTTTTATGCATATACGGACGTGTCAAGTTTTTGGCGCCGGTTCCGTGGAGTAGGTATTTAGAGATACTTTGCACTTTGTTTTCTTAGCTATTCATTTATTCATTCTATTTCATATTTTCATATTCTATCATCGTTCTGATTTTTGTTCTTTCTTTTTGGGTGCAGCTCTAGGTTATGACCTAAGGGAACCCCTCCATACTGATTGAAGGAGATCCCGAGCTTGAACGTATACTGAGAAGAAAAGGGAAAGAACCTGTGCAAGAATAGTCTAATCTAGCTAATTTGGAAGTAGAAGAATCTGAAAACATGGCAGAACATAATGAGCAGTGATAAGTGCTTGTGCGATATGAATGCGAAGCGTTCATTCCTTATGTTGAACATTACTTTTCTCAGGTTTTTACACTAATATATGTGTTTTTATGTTACTTTCATGCAGGTAGAGTTGTGAGGCCAAGTATGAAGGAAAGAAGCCAATGTGGATTACAATGCACCGATTTTGGAGGAAATCTTGCTAAGGTTCAAACGTGAAGACATAGGTCGATGTGAGATGCTAGAGTGTGTGTCAACCTCCTCGTATTCGAGTGGGCACATCCATTTGGAGGGGCACAAAGGTAGTCACATTCGAGCATTCCGACTTATGCACATAGAACAAGAGCTCCACCAACATGTACACCCTTGAAGAAGCAAGTGATCCACGACATGAACGTGTGCCCGTTTGCGTTACCCCGATGAAAGTATGGAATTGGGAAGCTATTCTGGTCGAATACTGTAGCAGCACTGTTCCCTTCAGGTGTGACTACTTGCACCGGGTGTGATACAGGACATGCTCCCTCCGATTGCCCGATCTCTATTGGTGATGCATCTTCGGCTGAGAATGTCGATTTTGTGGGTAATGGCATGAACAAACAATGAAATCCATTGATAAGTGCTTGTGCGATACAAATGCGAAGCGTTCATTCCTTATGTTGAGCATTACTTTTCTCAGGTTTTTACACTAATATGTGTGTTTTTATGTTACTTTCATGCAGGTAGGGTTGTGAGGCCGAGTATGAAGGAAATAGGCCAATGTGGATCATAATGCACCAATTTTGGAGGAAATCTTGCTAAGGTTCAAACGCGAAGACATAGGTCGGGTGTGAGATGCTAGAGTGTGTGCCAACCTCCTCGTATTCGAGTGGGCACATCCATTTGGAGGGGCACAAAGGCAGTCACATTCGAGCATTCCGACTTATGCACATAGAACAAGAGCTCCACCAATGTGTACACCATTGAAGAAGCAAGTGATCCAAGATGTGAACGTGTGCCCGTTTGCGTTACCAAGATGAAAGTATGAAATTGGGAAGCTATTCAGGTTGAATACTGTACCAGAGTACTGCAGCAACATGGTAGAAAATACTATAGCAGCAATTTTCACAGCCGGCCGAGAAAACAGGAATTCAGAGGATCCACACGGGCGTGTGGAAATTATCCACGCCCGTGTGGAAATTCCCCACGGGCGCGTGAAGCATCCACGCCCCTATAGTCGCCCGATTCCAGCCCTATTTAAAGCCGAATCAACCCCGATTTTAGTATTCTTTTCTCCATATTTTCCCCAACTTGAGAGAGGGCTTCGGCTAGGGTTTCGAGGGGTATTGGCCAAGGTTTTGGAGAGGTTCTACGGCTCCGACATCGTCATTCTTTAGGAAGAAGGTTGGTAGGGGAGCTTCCATCGAGGGGGTTTCTTTATGGATTCATTACTTTTACATTCTATTTCTTTGATTGTACTTAGCTCTATGGAGAGCTAAACCCCTAGTGGGTACTTGGGTATTGTGAACCCTAGGATGTATTTGTTTCTTTGAACTTCTTTATTATGCTTTCAATAAATTGATGTTTATTGTGAGTTCCAACCTTGAATGCTTGATTGTATGAACATTTCCCCTAGAGTGACACTAGGGTTGAGAGTTCCTGTTGGTAACCTTGTGAGTGAGTGACACACCACGAGCGTTAGACAAAGCTAGGTTGGAGAGGGTTGAGAGGGTGAGTTGAGAGGTACAGGAGCGTCCCCTTTCCCCTCTGATGTGATAGATTCTACCTCCGTTCCTCGAGTTCTTTGCTGTCATAATAGAGTGAATGGTCTAAGGGATGAACTTTCACTGGGGCTTAGTTGTGCGTGCAACGGAGTGAAGCATTGAGGTGATCTTAATATCTAGGGCTCAATTGTGCTTAGGGACCTTCCACCTTGACCAAAGGGTTAGGTCTATAATAAGGAAGAGATTTATCACTTGGAATCTTTATAGCTCATTGCAACTCTATGCGAGTACGAGGTGTTGAGATTGTTCGATTTCTCCTCCGGGACATGTATAGAGTTAGGCATAGTTGACCTTAGATTTGGGACTATGTAATTAAGGATTTCTATGACTCACCATTGCATTGATTAGGAAGCATAATAGAGGGTTCTTGCACTTGAAACAATTATCCTAGGCGGAGCATTATCCGGGCACCCCATCTTTATCGATTGCCTTATCCCCTTCTTTACTTTTGCTCTCTTATTTGTTGCTTTTATTGTGAAGAATTGAATCATTGTCACACTCATCATTATTGATCTTTCACATAGCTAAGAATCGGATTAAGTATTTTTATTCCCTACGCCCTGTAAATTCGATACCCGCTCACCCGGGATTATTACTTCGACAAACCCGTGCACTTGCGGGATATACGCAAGGGGACCTTGTCAAGCAGCAACGGACATTATCTGATGATGCCAGACCTTCAGTACTGGGGACATAATCGAGCATTGTGCGTCCCCCGATTACAGCTTAGAACTTTGAGCTGAAGTCGGCATTCATCCACATATTGTAGTAATCCGCACAGTTTAATGGTTTGGCCGATGAGGATCCGAACAATTATATAGAGAACTTTCTCGAGGTGTATGATATGGTTAATATAAACGAGGTGATGGATGATGCCATCAAGTTGAGAGCCTTCCCATTTTCCATAAAGGGGAGAGTGAAGCAGTAGCTACACTCATTACCTAGAGCCTCGATTACCACATGGGAGGAGATGGTAGAAGATTTTCTTGCCCGATATTTTTCTCCCGGAAAATCCGCAAAGCTTAGGAATGAGATCTTGTCCTTTGTACAGTTGGAATTGGAGTCTCTATTTGAGATGTGGGAAAGGCTCAAGGAGCTCCTGAGAAAGTGACCGCAACACGGATTCCCAGAGTGGATTATTGTTCAGATCTTTTACAACGGTTTGAATCCGAGTACAAGGCAACTCTTGGATGCGGCAGCAGGAGGTACCTTAGGTAGCAAGACCCCTGGTGAGTCTCTTCAATTAATTGAAGAAATGGGGTTAGACAGCTACCAATGGAATGCTAGGGAGAAGAAAAAGGTAGCCAGCCTCCATGAGATAGATGCAGTAACCTCATTGTCGGCTCAAGTGGAATCATTGAGTAAAAAGTTAGATCTCCTAACTTCGAATAGAGTGGCGGCCATGACTACTTGCACCGGGTGTGATAGAGGACATGCTCTCTCCGATTGCCCAATCTCTATTGGTGATGCATTTTCGGTTGAGAATGTCGATTTTGTGGGTAATGGCATGAGGAAACAAGGAAATCCATTGATAAGTGCTTGTGCGATACGAATGCGAAGCGTTCATTCCTTATGTTGAGCATTACTTTTCTCGGGTTTTTACACTAATATGTGTGTTTTTATGTTACTTTTATCCAGGTAGGGTTGTGAGGCCGAGTATGAAGGAAATAGGCCAATGTGGATCATAATGCACCAATTTTGGAGGAAATCTTGCTAAGATTCAAAAGCGAAGACATAGGTCAAGTGTGCGATGCTAGAGTGTGTGCCAACCTCCTCGTATTCGAGTGGGCACATCCGTTTGGAGGGGCACAAAGGCAGTCACATTTGAGCATTCCGACTTATGCACATAGAACAAGAGCCCCACCAACGTGTACACCATTGAAGAAGCAAGTGATCCACGACGTGAACGTGTGCTCGTTTGCGTTACCCCGATGAAAGTATGGAATTGGGAAGCTATTCAGGTCGAATACTATACCAGAGCACTATAGTAATACTGTAGCATATACTGTAGCAGCACTGCTCACAGTCAGCCGAGAAACCAGAGAAACGGAGAATCCACACGGGCGTGTGGAAATTATCCACGCCCGTGAGGAAATTCCGCACGGGCACGTGGAGCATCCACGCCCGTGTAGTAGCCCGATTCTAGCCCTTTTTAAAGCCGATTCCAGCCCTTTTTAAAGCCGATTCAGCCCCGATTTTGGTATTCTTTTCTCCATCTTTTCCACAACTTGAGAGAGGACTTCAGCTAGGGTTTCGAGGGGTATTGGCCAAGGTTTTGGAGAGGTTCTATGGCTCCGACATCGTCATTCCTTAGGAAGAAGGTTGGTAGGGGAGCTTCTATCGAGGCGTATCCTTTACCGGACGAGGGAATCCTTGAACGACGAGTAGAGGACTCTCCACAAGACCACCGACACGACCATCGAGGGGGTTTCTTTATGGATTCATTGCTTTTACATTATATTTCTTTGATTGTACTTAGCTCCATGGAGAACTAAACCCCTAGAGGGTACTCGGGTATTGTGAACCCTAGGATGTATTTGTTTCTTTGAACCTCTTTATTATGCTTTCAATAAATTGATATTTATTGTGAGTTCCAACCTTGAATTCTTGATTGTATGAACATTTCCCCTAGAGTGACACTAGGGTTGAGAGTTCTTGTTGGTAACCTTGTGAGTGAGTGACATACCACGAGCGTTATACAAAGCCAGGTTGGAGAGGGTTGAGAGGGTGAGTCGAGAGGTACAGGAGCGTCCCCTTTCCCCTCCGGCATGATAGATTCTACCTCCATTCCTCGAGTTCTTTGCGGCTATAATAGAGTGAATGGTCTAAGGGATGAACTTCCGCTGGGGCTTAGTTGCGCGTGCAACGGAGTGAAGCGTTGAGGTGATCTTAGTATCTTGGGCTCAATTGTGGTTAGGGACCTTCCACCTGGACCAAAGGGTTAGGTCTATAAGAAGAAAGAGATTTATCACTTGGAATCCCTAGAGTTGATTGTAACTCTATGAGAGTGCGAGGTGTTGAGGTTGTTCGATTTCTCCTCCGGGACATGTATAGAGTTAGGCATAGTTGACCTTAGATTTGGGACTATGTAATTAAGGATTTCCACGACTCACCATTGCATTGATTAGGAAGCATAATAGAGGGTTCTTGCACTTGAAATAATTATCCTAGGCGGAGCATTATCCGGGTACCCCATCTTTATTGATTGCCTTATCCCCTTCTTTACTTTTGCTCTCTTACTTGTTGCTTTTATTGTTGAGAATTGAATCATTATCACACTCATCGTTATTGATATTTTGCATAGCTAAGAGTCAAGTTAAGTATTATTATTCCCTACTCCCTGTGGATTCGATACCCATTCACCCGGGATTATTACTTCGACAACCCCGTGCACTTGCGGGATATACGCAAGGGGACCTTGTCAAGTTTTTGGCGCCGTTGCCGGGGAGTAGGCGTTTTGAGATACTTTGCACTTTGTTTTCTTAGCTATTTCACCACACATTCTATTTCATATCTTCTTATTCTATCATCGTTCTGATTTTCTTTTTCTTTCTTTTTGGTGCAGCTCCAGGTTATGACCCGAGGGAATCCATCAATATTGATTGAAGGAGACCCTGAGCTTGAACGTACACTTAGAAGAAAAGGGAAAGAACCTGTGAAAGAATAACATAATTCAGCTGATTTGGAAGTAGAGGAATATGAAAACATGGCAGAACAGAATGAGCAACAGTGAACATGACACGCATACGAATATGCGTGTAAACCGCAAGTGCACGGGTGTCAAAGTAATAATTACCCCGGTGAGTGGGTAGTCGAATCCACAGGGAACAGGGCTACTAGTACTAACTACTTCTCTGCTTTCTAACCTAATGATAAATGGAAAGGTGTGGTGATCTAATGTGCAAAGAAATGAATACCGGAGACAAATATGCAAGGGTAAAATGGATGGAGATCTCAATCAGTAAAAGTGGGGTATTCGGGCAATGCTCCCCCTAGGATTTAGGTATTAGGTACCGAATAAGCAAAGTGTTTCTATGATGAGTAAGTTAAGTCGTGGAAATCCAAATATAATCAGATCCGGCCTTCCGATCACCGATACTAGTCCCCTACGAGGTCCCGGTGGAGAAATCGCTCAATCTCAACACCTCACACCACATATGACTGCAAAGCACTATAGGAATTCCAAGAGTTGTATCCGATTCCTAAAAATTGATCCAACCCTAATTCCCGGCGAAGGATCCTAACCCCCTACAAGGTCCCGGCGGAGAAATCTCTTAAATTCATGCCTCACACCAAATATGGTTGCATAGAGCTTAAGGACCGGAGATAGAATACACTCAATCGAAAGGGAGAGGGGACACTCCACTATCTCATGACTCACCCTCTCAACCTTCTTTAACCTTGAAGTTCTAACTCTAATGGAGACCTCTCTCACATCAAAGTAACAAATCATGCAAATCCGATCAACCACAAAGATTAATTAAACAAGCAAGCAATGAGAATACAAGATTAAAACTTAATCAAACTCGGATTAAATAGAAACACTAAGCAAATACACAAAAGATGAGAATCCTAGGGTTCACAAGCCCAAATACCCTCTAGGGTTCTAGCTCTCCATGGAGCAACATACAAAACACACCATCAATGAATGAAAGTACATTAAAACCATAGAAATAAACCCCCTTATATATGAACTGATGGCCTTGATGGAGAGCTTCGACGTCTTGAAGGACCCACTCCGAAGCTAGGTTCACCGGTAGCTTCCTCGATGCTATGACGGAGGAGGAATCGATCAAAGTTGGTGACAAAGCGCCTCTAAAGCCGCAAAGACCTCCTCTCCAAACCCCAGCCATCTCACCCCTCAACAGCCGCACAAAAGATGAGAAAGAATAGAGCAAAACGGCTATTTATAGGCCTTAGATCGCATCTGTCACGTGCCCTCATGCGCCCGTGTGGATTTTCCACGCGGCCTCGTGGGCTGCAGAAATTTCCACGTGGGCGCGTGGAATTTCCACGCGGCCGCGTGAACAGTAATTTTGCCGCAGTACTGCTACATTGAAATTGCTACAGTACTTTTCACAGAACGCGATCCGAACACTCTTCTCTTAAGGCCACATGTCCGGGCACGCGTCCATGTGGTAGGCTATAAAACTTTTCTTCATCGACGTATCTTTGAGAGGACTTGCAATCTTCACAAAGAGAAGGAATATGAAGATGTGGCTACCTTTGTGCCCTTCCAAATAGTGAATTGACTTGAATCTTCTTGGAAGTTGGCACACATCTCCACATTTATGAACTGCTCTCGTGTCTTGATCCTTGAATTGAACAAGAACTCCCAACATTGTGTCTTTATAGCCTATCTTTGTTTCATTTTTACTCTTCAAGGCATTCACAACCTATATGCATAAAAGAACACCAAATACACAATATGAGACATAAACCACAGTAAAAATGATGCTCAATGCATGTAAAACATATATAAAAATATGTCTACTCAAGCACTTATCAGAACACTATCCGACTATGCCAGACCTTCAGTGTTGGGGACACAATCAAGTATTGTGCGTCCCCAATTACAGCTCAGAACTTCGAGCTAAAGCAGGCATTCATCCATATGCTGCAGCAGTCCACACAATTCAACGGTTTGGCTGATGAGGATCCAAACAGTCACATAGAGAGCTTTCTCGAGGTGTACGATATGCTGAAGATAAATGGGGTGACCGATGATGCCATCAAATTGAGAGCCTTCCCACTTTCCTTGAATTGGAGAGCGAAGCAGTGGCTACACTCATTACCTAGAGCATCAATCACTACATGGGAGGAGATGGTAGAAGCTTTTCTGGCCCGTTATTTTCCTCCCGGAAAATCAGCAAAGCTTAGGAATGAGATCTCGTCCTTTGTTTAGTTGGAATTGGAGTCTTTATTCGAGACATGGGAAAGGTTCAAGGAGCTCCTGAGAAAGTGTCCGCAACACGGATTCTCGGAGTGGATGATTGTTCAAACCTTTTACAATGGTTTGAACCCGAGTACAAGACAACTCTTGGATGCGGCAGCAGGAGGTACCTTAGGTAGCAAAACCCCTGATGAGGCTTGTCAATTAATTGAGGAAATAGGGTTAAATAGCTACCAATGGAATGCTAGGGAGAAGAAAAAGGTGGCCGGTCTCCATGAAATTGATGCGGTAACCTCATTGGCGGCGCAAGTAGAGAGTCTTAGTAAGAAGTTAGATCTCATAGCTTCGAATAGAGTTGCGGCCGTGACCAATTACACTGGTTGTGGTGGAGGACATGCTCCCTCCGATTGCCCGATCGTTATTGGTGATGTTTCTTCAGTGGAAAACGTTGACTTTGTAGGTAATGGCATGAGACCTTAAGAGAACCCATATAGTAATACTTACAATTCAGGTTGGAAGAATCATCCCAACTTTTTATGGAGTAATCAAGGACCACAAAAGGCCATTGGGCCATCGGGTTTCAAACAACAACAACAAGCCCCTCAAGTGGAAAACAGAATTTCAGACTTGGAAACCCGAATGACGGATTTAGAGAAGCACTTGGCTAGATTTGTTCAATCTGCAAATACATGGTTTGAATCAGTCGAGGCTACACTTCGCAACCACACCGCCTCTTTGCACAACCTTGAAAATCAGGTCGGGCAAATTACGAAGTCTCTCTCCGAAAGGCTACATGGAAGTTTACCAAGCAATACGGAAACCAACCCTAGAGAACATGTGAAGGCGATCACTTTGAGAAGTGGTCGTGAGATTGAAGGTAGGCTTTCGAGTGAGAAGCCAAAATAACACGCACCCGTGGTTGTAGAGGTTGAGAAGGGAGCAAAGAAAGAGAAATAGGTGGCACCCCCACCTTTCAAGCCAAGAATCCCTTATCCCTCTAGATTGAAGAATGACCAAGGGGATGAACAGTATAATAAGTTCCTAAGTTTATTCAAGCAACTCCACATCAACATTCCTTTTGTAGAGGCATTAGCTCAAATGCCTAAGTATGCGAAGTTCCTGAAAGACTTGTTGACCAACAAGAGGAAGAGGGAGGAGAGTGCTTCAGTGGTTTTAGATACTTCATGCTCGACAGTATTGCAAAAGAACATGCCGAACAAGAAGAAAGACCCGGGAAGCTTCATCATTCAGTGTAACATCAGCAACTTAGGTGAGGAAATGGCATTGGCGGATTCAGCGGCAAGTATCAATGTCATGCCATACACTTTCTTCCAAAAGCTAGGCTTGGGAGAGCCTAGGCCTACTCGGATGACTTTACAGTTGGCGGACCGAACGGTGCGACATCCGAGAGGCATCATCGAATACGTTCTTGTCAAGGTGGACAAGTACATTTTTATGGTTGACTTCATAGTGCTAGATGTCGATGAGGATGCGGATGTACCCTTGATACTTGGGAGACCGTTCTTGCAGACTTCCAAAGCATTGATTGACATGGACGGCGGAGAGATCACATTGAGAGTTGGAGATGACAAACTCACTTACCGCCTTGCTGAAGCCATGCGGCTTTCTCTCGATTTTGATGACACTTTGTATTTTCTAGAAACCACTGATGAGCTTGTTGATGAATACATGCAGGAAATGTTCAACCCGGATCCATATGAAGGTTTGTTCGACCAAGAGGAGAGCAATGAAGAAGTCATGATGCTTGGTACGACTGAAGAAGTAACATCTACCACGGGGATATTGAAGAAGATGCCCTGGAAAATGAAGAGGGCTAGGAGACGCCACCGAAAACACTCCATGACTATCGGAGACATAAATGAACCAAGAAAGTTGGATGAACCATTGCTAGGTGGTCCGAAGCCCAATAGTACACCCTCTACCCTCAAGAGACTTTGCTCATCATGCTTTCAAGTTATGGGTAAGAGGGCAACCTTCATTCATGAACCCCCGTGAGGTAAGAAAGATACGTCAAACTCAATGACGTTAAACAAGCCCTTCTTGGGAGGCAACCCAAGTGTTTACTGTTTTTGTATCTTTTAGTTTAGTTTGTTTGCATGAATAAATTGTTAAGTCTTGGTGTCCTAACTTTTAGATGCTTGTGCTGTGGTTTTATTGTGGGTTTTTAAAATCATCGTGTGTTTTATGAGGAATTGGCGAAATGTTGGTCGTTTGGGTTCTATTTCATGTTTTTCACTGGTAAAATTTGTATAATAGGGCAGGCTCTGAGTGTGCAAACATGTTCAGAGAATTTTTGCAGAGCCTGCAGATTTTTTCTAAGTTATCCAGAGAAAACACACGGGCGTGTGGAATTTCCACACGCCCGTGGGTGTATATTGCGAGCTCATCCAGAGACGGCACAGGGGCATGTGGCTACCCCTGTGAACGACTATGTGACTGTCACACGTCCGTGGGTAATTTCCGCACGGGCATGTGGATTCCTGCAGAGTTGGGCAGATTTTTCCCGAGAGCACACAGGGGTGTGGACTCGCCCCTGTGGGCAACCTTGTGAACCATGCACGGGCGTGGGTAATTTCCACACGCCCGTGTGAAACTCTGCAGAGGAGTTCTCTCAATCCCGAGAAAACAAAGGGGCGTGCAGTTGCCCCTGTGAATTGGGCATGTGAATGTCCACGCCCGTGTGGAAGTTCCGCACGGGCGTGTATAACACTTGGTATTTTTTCTCGGATGTCTAGAGAAGCCACAGGGGCGTGCGTCTTCCCCTATGGATCGGATACACGGGCGTGGGTATTTTCCACACGCCCGTGTGAGAGCGGTCAGAATCAAAGGAGTACTTTCCCGAGAGAGCACAGGGACGTGTGTACGCCCCTGTGGTGCTCTTGAAGTGAGGCGCACGAGCGTGGGGAATTTCCACACACCTGTGTGGATGCACAGAATTCCAAGAGACGCGATTTCTACCTTAAAAAGCTTGTGATCCATCTTATTCTTCATTTCCAGTCGCCTAAAAACTACTTCTGATCATCTGTCCGACCGCTCATCGTTGTTTTGGAGGATTTTGCTTCACATATCATACCGATTTTCAGAGTTTTCATAACATTTCTTCGGTAACCTTTTCATCCTCTTTTCTTCGCCAACTCTTGTTTTTCACAGATTAAATATCGTTGATTGCGAATTTCCATGCATGGTGTATGTTTAGGAAGCATTTAGAAGTGGTTTTAAATTTAATTTTTGAGAGTTGTTGTGCACGCGTGCCAGAGTTTCACGCCCTGCATATCCACATGGGCATGGGTAATTTCCACAAGCACGTGTGGAATTCTGTAGTATATTGCTTTTGAGATTCTTTGATCGTTTTCTTCTTTTGTACTACAGATATGGAACCTCGCATGAGGAAAAATGAAGTGAAGCATCTCAAACTCACAGCACCCGAGCCATTACACATGGACTTCTCAAACGCTGAGCAACAAGCTCGATTTGAGAGACTTTCAGCACTCGGGTTTGGTCAGACTTGTTTCGCAGATTTGCAAGTGCTTAAAGATATTCAGTAGGGTGACGAGCTGGCTAATGAAATTGATGAGATGCTAGTAGTGGGAAGCTGGAGGAAGCTATTGGCAATCAGGGAGCCAGCTTACCGCGCATTGACGCTTGAGGTTTTAGCGTCTTTTGAGTTTCGTTTGATACACGGGAGATTTGACACCACGGAGGCGATACAGTTTTGGGCATTCGGACACACATTCTCCATGAGTGTCACTGAGTTCTCGATTCGGACAGGCATGTACGATGTTGCTTACGCAGGTATAGTGGAGTATGGATGATTACCGGCAGATTTTCCAGTATCAGTGACTCTATATCATGCATATAGGATTTTGTGTGGCCATGGGGAGTATGAACTGGGGTTGTCGAAGGCCTCTAGCTTATCTATGTTCAGCTACAGATATTTGCATGCAGTTATCAGCAGGTCCGTGACCGGTCGAGCAGATAACACAGCTGCTTTGACCAAGTTGGATTTGCTCTTTTTATACTCCATAGCCCGCAATGTACCACTTCACTTGGGGTGCATACTAGTGGATATTCTGCAGTACCAGGGTCATTTGACGAGAGTGAGTTTATTATTTGCTGGCCCCTATATCACCAGACTTATTTTAGGAATGGGTTTGGGCGACGCCTTACATGGTGCTGAGAGGATAGTTGTGCTTACTCCTCTTGCATTTGATACGATCAGGATGATGGGGTTGGCACGGAGGTTTGGGCCAGGAGTCTATATTCTTGCTACAACTACCGTAGAGACCACCAGGAGCGAAGGAGATACTGCGGGGGGTGTCCAGCAGATTCCCACACCTTCTGTAGCACCTGGTACTCGAGCTTATGATCATATTGAGAGGCTGGAGACAGATGTGAGAGAGATTCGGACTGAGGTAGCAGAGCTCCGGGCTATGCAGTCGGCTCAGTACACAGATCTTATGGCCCGGTTTGACTTTCTACGAGATCTACTGAGATCTAGACCCTTAGTTCCTCCAGCACCTCCATCCTCGACCCCAGCACTGGTGGACCCACCATGTGCGTCTTCAGCAGCAGTAGCAGCACCGACGCCCGAGCGCGACACCGACATTTGACTGTTCCTTTCTTTTACTTTCTTTGCATTTTATTTTAGACTTGGTTACTCAGAAAGGATTCTCCTTCTGAGTTTATGTTCATTTTGCATCATCGAGTTGTATTCATTGCTTTATCTCTCATATACACTCGATTTATTTTGTTTTTCTTGAGCTTCACTGAACCCCCTCGTGTATGCGTCCAGATGGTCTTGTCTTCTTCGGAATTGAGACTTAGTCATGGGCACGGCCAAGGTGCTGAGGCACTTGGCCGTGTGAGCCTCTCAACACGTCGGAACACTACTCCCACGGAATTAGCTTCATCAAACGCAACACTAGGAGTCAGGGGAGTATTGTTTTGATTACTTCTCCCACATTTGCTTTTGAATGATATACATTTTGTGTGAGCATGCATGTGTACATTGAGGACAATATACAACTTAAGTGTGGGGGGAGTTTCATAGTGCACACATCTTTTCTATTGTTCTTGATTGTTATATGCTCACATAGCCAATGGTGGTTCACCTTAGTTGCAAGGATTGTATTCTTGAGTTTAGGAGAATTTCTAACATTGAATGTTTTCATGCTCTAGTTCTTGCTTGAATTTCTAGGAATTTTTGCCCGATTTACACTTAGTACACTACTCACTTTTTAAACTTTGTTGGAAACCCAAGTTTGATGTTAAAGGAACTAGTTCTAGTTGTTTCTTGTGTTAAATTCTGAAAAAAAAAATGATGAAAATGAAAAGAAGGAACACAATAGTTTTATTGTTTATTAGTGCTTGTTGGGTGGAAAGAGCTACCACCTATGAAGTATGAAGCTACTCTCATAAGTCGGATACTAGCTATGCCCTAATGAGAGAAAGAGCTATCTCATAGGATAAGTGAAAGCTACCACTCCGGTAGAAAGAGCTACCACCTCGAAAGTGTGAAAGCCACCTTAGCGGCCGCTTTGGAAAGGGCTACCTTAGAGGATGTGTGAAGCTAATACCATCTTTGAAATTGTTGTCACTTGTGTAGTTAAATAAGTCCTTTATAATTAGAGCTTTGAGGAGTATACCTTGGGTTGACTTGAGTGAGTCCACACACTTTCACGATTTCGGGTTTGTTGTTCTTTATTATTGAAGTTTTTATCTTGAGTTTCGATTTTTCACATTTAGTGTTGAAATTTTCCTCACTTGTAGAACGCTCTCTTTGTATACTTTGGTGAACCTAAGGCCAAGCACTTTCAATATTTTCTTCATTAATGCACAGAATGTTTTAATGTTTGCTTGAGGACAAGCAAAAGCTTAAGTGTGGGGGAGTTTGATAAGTGCTTGTGCGATACGAATGTGAAGCGTTCATTACTTATGTTGAGCATTACTTTTCTCGGGTTTTTACACTAATATGTGTGTTTTTATGTTACTTTTATGCAGGTAGGGTTGTGAGGCCGAGTATGAAGGAAATAGGCCAATGTGGATCATAATGCACCAATTTTGGAGGAAATCTTGCTAAGGTTCAAACGCGAAGACATAGGTCAGGTGTGAGATGCTAGAGTGTGTGCCAACCTTCTCGTATTCGAGTGGGCACATCTATTTCGAGGGGCACAAAGGCAGTCACATTCGAGCATTCCGACTTATGCACATAGAACAAGAGCTCCACCAACATGTACACCATTGAAGAAGCAAGTGATCCACGACGTGAACGTGTGCATGTTTGCATTACCCCGATGAAAGTATGGAATTGGGAAGCTATTCAGGTCGAATACTGTACCAGAGCACTATAGCAGTACTGTAGCATATACTGTAGCAACACTGCTCACAGCCGGCCGAGAAACCAGAGAAACAGAGAATCCACACGGGCGTGTGGAAATTATCCACGCCCCTGTGGAAATTGCGCACGGGCACGTGGAGCATCCACGCCCGTGTAGTAGCCCGATTCCAGCCCTTTTTAAAGCCGATTCAGCCCCGATTTTGGTATTCTTTTCTCCATCTTTTCCCCAACTTGAGAGAGGGCTTCGGCTAGGGTTTCGAGGGGTTTTGGCCAAGGTTTTGGAGAGGTTCTATAGCTCTGACATCGTCATTCCTTAGGAAGAAGGTTGGTAGGGTAGCTTCCATCGAGGCGTATCCTATACCAGACGAGGGAATCCTTGAATGACGAGTAGAGGACTCTTCACAAGACCACCGACATGACCATCGAGGGGGTTTCTTTATGGATTCATTGCTTTTACATTCTATTTCTTTGATTGTACTTAGCTCCATGGAGAGCTAAACCACTAGAGGGTACTCGAGTATTGTGAACACTAGGATGTATTTGTTTCTTTGAACCTCTTTATTATGCTTTCAATAAATTGATGTTTATTGTGAGTTCCAACCTTGAATTCTTGATTGTATGAACATTTCCCCTAGAGTGACACTAGGGTTGAGAGTTCTTGTTGGTAACCTTGTGAGTGAGTGACATACCACGAGCGTTATACAAAGCCAGGTTGGAGAGGGTTGAGAGGGTGAGTCGAGAGGTACAGGAGCGTCCCCTTTCCCCTCCGGCGTGATAGATTCTACCTCCATTCCTCGAGTTCTTTGCGGCTATAATAGAGTGAATGGTCTAAGGGATGAACTTCCATTGGGGTTTAGTTCCGCGTGCAACGGAGTGAAGCGTTGAGGTGATCTTAGTATCTAGGGCTCAATTGTGGTTAGGGATCTTCCACCTGGACCAAAGGGTTAGGTCTATAATAAGGAAGAGATTTATCACTTGGAATCCCTAGAGTTCATTGCAACTCTATGCGAGTGCGAGGTGTTGAGATTGTTCGATTTCTCCTCCGGGACATGTATAGAGTTAGGCATAGTTGACCTTAGATTTGGGACTATGTAATTAAGGATTTCCACGACTCACCATTGCATTGATTAGGAAGCATAATAGAGGGTTCTTGCACTTGAAACAAATATCCTAGGCGGAGCATTATCCGGGTACCCCATCTTTATTGATTGCCTTATCCCCTTCTTTACTTTTGATCTCTTACTTGTTGATTTTATTGTTGAGAATTGAATCATTATCACACACATCATCATTGATCTTTTGCATAGCTAAGAATCGAATTAAGTATTTTTATTCCCTACTCCCTGTGGATTCGATACCCGCTCACTCGGGATTATTACTTCGACAAACCCGTGCACTTGAGGGATATACGGAAATGGATCTTGTTATCCATACAACAATACTTACAATCCAGGTTGGAAGAGTCATCCCAATTTCTCATGGAGCAACCAAGGTCCACAAAAAGGCCATGGGGCCACCGGGTTTCCAACAACAACAGCAAGCCCCAAACATGGAAAACAGAGTTTTAGGTTTGGAGACCCGAATGAATGATTTGGAGAAGGCCTTAACTAGGTTTGTGCAATCATCTGATACAAGGTTCCAATCAGTGGAGGCTAAACTTCGCAACCACACCACCTTTTTGTATAATCTTGAAAATCAAGTAGGGCAGATTGCGAAGTCCTTATCGGAAAGGTCCTAAGGAAGCTTGCCGTGTAACACCGAGACCAACCCTAGAGAGCATGTGAAGGTGATCACTTTGAGAAGTGGTCATGAGGTTGAGGATAAGCTTCTGAGTGAGAAGCCCAATGAACACGCACCCGAGGTTATAGAGGTTGAGAAGGGAGCAAGCAAAGAGAAGGAGATGGCACCCCCACCTTTGAAGTCAAGAATCCCTTATCCCTCTAGATTGAAAAATGACCAAGGGGATGAACAATACAAGAAGTTCTTGAGTTTGTTCAAACAACTCCACATCAATATTCCTTTTGTTGAGGCATTGGCTCAAATGCATAAGTGTGCAAAATTCTTGAAAGACTTATTGACCAACAAGAGGAAGTTAGGGGAGAGTGCTTCAGTGATTTTAGATGCATCTTGCTCGGGGGGTTTGCAAAAGAACATGCCGAACAAGAAGAAAGACCCGGGAAACTTCATCATTCCGTGTAATATTGGCAATCTAGGTAAAGAAATGGCATTAACGGACTCAGGGGCTAGTATCAATGTCATGCCATACACCTTCTTTCAAAATCTAGGCTTGGACGAGCCTAGGCCTACTCGGATGACTTTGCTATTGGCGAATCGAACGATGAGACATCCAAGGGGCATCATCGAAGACGTGCTTGTCAAGGTGGACAACTACATTTTTCCGGTTGACTTTGTAGTCCTAGACGTCGATGAGGATATGGATGTACCCTCGATACTTGGGAGGCCATTCTTAGGGACTTCCAAAGCCCTGATTGACATGGACGGAGGAGAGCTAACATTGAGAGTCGGAGATGACAAGCTCACATACCGCCTTGATGAAGCCATGCGGCATTCTTTTGATTTTGATGATACTTTGTATTTTCTAGATACTGCTGAGGAGATTGTTGATGAATACATGCAGGAAATGTTCAATCCAGACCTGTATGAGGGTCTGTTCGACCAAGAGGAGGATAATGATGAAGTAATGATGCTTGGTTAGACAGAAAAAGTACCATCTACTCTAGGGATCTTGAAGAAGGTGCTCTAAAAGATGAAGACGGCTAGGAGATAACACCAGAAACGCTCCGAGGCTGTTGGAGACGTGCGAGAACCGAAGAAGTTGGATGAACCATTGCTAGGTGGTCCCAAGACTGATAATTCACCCTCTACCTTCAATAGACTTTGCTCATCATGTTTCCAAGCCATGGGTAAGAGGGCAACTTTCATCTATGAGCCCTAGTGAGGTAAGACAAGGTACGTCAAGCTAAGTGACGTTAAACAAGCGCTTCTTGGGAGGCAACCCAAGTGTTTACTGTTTTCGTAGTTTAGTAGTTTAGTGTGTGCATGAATAAAGTGTTGAGTGTTGGTGTCTTGATTTTTATATTATTGTGCTGCGATTTTATTGTGGGTTTTGAATTTTCATCGTGTGTTTTCATGTGGATTTAGCGAAGTTGGGTCGTTTGAGATATTTCTCATGTTTTTTACTGGTAAAATTTGCATATTAGGGCAAGCGCTGTGTGTGTAAACATGTTCATGAATTTTTTGCAGAGCCTCTAGAATTTTCTAAGGCATCTAGAGAAAACACATGGGCGTGTGGAATTTCTGTACGCCCGTGAATTTGCATTACGAGCTCATCCAGAGAAGGTACAGGAGCGTGGACTCACCCCTGTAAATGACCAGGTGATTCTCGCATGCCCGTGGTTAATTTCCGCATGGGCGTGCGAATTCCTGTAGAGATTAGCAGATTATCCCAAAAGCACACAGAGGCATGGACTCACCCCTGTGGGTGACCTTGTGAAAATCGTACGTTCGTGAGTAATTTCTGCACGCCCATCCGAAACTCTGCAGAGGAGCTCTCTCCATCCTGAGAAGACACAAGAGTGTGCGCTTGTCCCTCTGAGTTGGGCCTGTGAATGTCCACACCCGTGTGGAATTCCTGCATGGGCGTGCATAACACTTAACAAATTTTCTTGGATGTCCAGAGATGCCACAGGGGCGTACGGCTGCCCCTGTGGGTCGGGCACACGGGCATGGGTATGTCTCACACACCCGTGTATTTGTGCTTAGAGGCAGTGAGTGTTTTCTCGACAGCACACAAGGGCGTGCACCTGCCCCTGTGAAGCTTTCCTGTGGAAGCGCACAGGCGTGGGTTATTTCCGCATGCCCGTATCGATGCGCAGAATTCCAAGAGACACGAGTTTTTCTTTAAAATCTTTGTGGATCCTCTTCTTCTTCATCTCCAATCTCTCGAAAACCACTCATAATCAACTTCCCGGCCCTTCACCGTTGTTTTGAAGGATTTTTCTTCACATTTCGTGCCGATTTTCTTCGCAAATCTGGGGTTTTTATTGGATTGCAGATCTTGAGTTGTGCCAATTTTAATAATATAATGTCTTATGCATGTTTAGGAAGCCCTTGGTGGTAGTTTTAAGTTGGATTTTTCAAGAATTGGTGCACAACCGTGCGGTTTTCACACCCTGCAGATCCACACGGGCGTGGGTAATTTCCACAGGCACGTGTGGAATTCTTTAGTATGTTGTTTCTGAGTTTATTTGATCATTTTTTCCGCATTTATCGCAGAAATATAACCGCACTCGAGGAGGCAAGAAGGGAAGCACCCTATAGAACCTTTACCCGAGTTGACACATATTGAGTTCTCGAATCCCGAGCATCGGGCTCATTTTGAATGGTTATCTGGACTTAGGTTTGGCCAATTCCGGTTCATGGACTTGAGCGTGCTGACTGGGGCCCAGCGGGGTAACGAGTTAGTCAGGGAACTTGACACCCTAACGGCCGTGGGAAGCTGGCGAAGATTTTTGTCTATATGGGAGCCAGTGTTCCGGCCAGTGACACTGGAGGTGCTGGCATCTTTTGAGTTTGCGCAGCAGTATGGGAGTTTTGACATCACTGATGGCATATAGTTTAGAGCTTTTGGACGATAATTTGCAATGAGTGTCACGGAATTTTTGGTTTGCATGGGCTTGTACGACGAGACATATACAGAAACTGAGGAGTATAGCCACTTGCCAATAGATTACCTTGGCACTTTGAGCCCACAGCAGGCTTACCAGGTCTTGTGCGGACAGGTTCATCATGAACCGAGAGTATCCAAGGCCACATGTTTGTCTCGGCTAAGCTACAGATATTTATTCACCGTTATTAGCAGATCTGTGGATGGCTGAGGTGATAATACTAGTACTCTGAGCAGACAGAGTTTACTTTATCTGTATTCCATGGCTAGGTCGGTGCCTATTCATTTGGGGCACATTGTGTCAGATTACATGTGATACCAAAGCCAGAACGGGAGAGTGGGAGTATTATTTGTTGGTCCCTACATTACTAGACTTATTCTACGGATGGGTCTCGGTGATGCTCTTCGGGATACCGATCAGACAGTTATTCCCTCTCTGCTTGGATTCGATACTCTCAGGATGATGGGAGTGGTGCGTAGATATGGGACTGGAGCTTACATTTTAGCCACTTCCACCACTGAGAGCGCCGAGGTCGGCAGGGATGCAGCGGAGGGCTCCACATCGACGGCGACCGAGACCTCAAGGTGCCCAGGTACCCTTTCAGGAGCCTATGATCATATTGAGAGGCTTGAGAACATTGTAAATGTATTGCAGTCTAAGATTATCGGGATACAGTCAGTACAGTATATCGATATGATGGCCTGTTTTGACTTCTTACGACAGCTATTGAGAGGCAGACCCCCAACCCCTCTATCATCTCCTTCACCACCTCCACCAACACCCTTTGATCTAGCACCAGCAGCAGAAGAGGATCCAGAGGGCGACATCGACACTTGATTTTATTTTCCTCGTCTTTTATTTTCGTATTTTATTTTGGACTTGTTTACTCATAAAGGACTTTCCTTCTGAGTCCAGCAGTTTGATAAGTCCTTGTGCGATATGAATGCGAAGCGTTCATTCCTTATGTTGAGCATTACTTTTCTTAGGTTTTTACATTAATATGTGTGTTTTTATGTTACTTTTACGCAGGTAGGGCTGTGAGGCCGAGTATGAAGGAAATAGGCCAATGTGAATCATAATACACTTATTTTGGAGGAGATCTTGCTAAAGTTCAAACGCGAAGACATAGGACTGGTGTGAGATGCTAGAGTGTGTGCCAACCTCCTCGCATTCGAGTGAGCACATCCATTTTGAGGGGCACAAAGGCAGTCACACTCGAGCATTCCGACCTATGCATATAAGAAGAAGAGCCCCACCAACGTGTACACCATTGAAGAAGCAAGTGATCCACGACGTGAACGTGTGCCCATTTGCGTTACCCCGATGAAAGTATGGAATTGGAAAGCTATTCAGGTCGAATACTGTAGTAGAGCACTGTAATAGTACTATAGCAAATACTGTAGCAGCACTGTTCACAACCGGCCGAGAAATCAGAAAAACAGAGAACCCACACCGGCGTGTGGAAATTATCCACGCCCGTGTGGAAATTCCGCATGGGCGCGTGTAGCGTCCACGCCCGTGGAGTTGCCCGATTCCAATCCTATTTAAAGCTGATTCAGCCCCGATTTTGGTATTCTTTTCTCCATCTTTTCCCCAACTTGCGAGAGGGTTTCGGCTAGGGTTTCGAGGGGTATTGGCCAAGGTTTTGGAGAGGTTCTATGGCTCTGACATCGTGATTCCATTAGAAAGAAGGTTGGTAGGGGAGCTTCGATCGAGGCGTATCCTATACCGGATGAAGGAATCCTTGGACGACGAGTAGAGGACTTCCCACAAGACCATCGACACGACCATCGAGGGAGTTTCTTTATGGATTCATTGCTTTTACATTCAATTTCTTTGATTGTACTTAGCTCCATGGAGAGCTAAACCCTTAGTGGGTACTTGGGTGATTGTGAACCCTAGGATGTATTCGTTTCTTTGAACTTCTTTATTATGCTTTCAATAAATTGATGTTTATTGTGAGTTCCAACCTTGAATGCTTGATTGTATGAACATTTCCCTAGAGTGACACTAGGGTTGAGAGTTCCTGTTGGTAACCTTGTGAGTGAGTGACACACCACGAGCGTTAGACAAAAGCTAGGTTGGAGAGGGTTGAGAGGGTGAGTTGAGGAGGTGCAGAGGGCGTCCCCTTTCCCTCCGACGTGATAGATTCTACCTCCGTTCCTCGAGTTCTTTGCGGCCATAATAGAGTGAATGGTCTAAGGGATGAACCTCCACTGGGGCCTAGTTGCGCGTGCAATGGAGTGAAGTGTTGAGGTGATCTTAGTATCTAGGGCTTAATTGTGGCTAGGGACCTTCCGCCTGGACCAAAGGGTTAGGTCTAAATCTAGGAAGAGATTTATCACTTGGAATCCCTAGAGCTCATTGCAACTCTATGCGAGTGCGAGGTGTTGAGATTATTCGATTTCTCCTCCGGGACATGTATAGAGTTAGGCATAGTTGACCTTAGATTTGGGACTATGTATGTAAGGATTTCCACGACTCACCATTGCATTGATTAGGAAGCATAATAGAGAGTTCTTGCACTTGAAACAAATATCCTAGGTGAAACATCATCCGAGTACCCCATCTTTATCGATTGCCTTGCCTCCTCCTTACTTTTGCTCTCTTGCTGGTTACTTTTAATTTCTGAGAATTGAATCATAACCACACTTATCATTGTTGATACTCCACATAGCTAAGAATCGAATTAAGTGTCTTTACTCCCTACTCCCTGTGGATTCAACCCCGCTCATCCTGGATTATTACTTCGACAAACCCGTGCACTTGCGGGATATAAGCAAGGGGACCTTGTCAAGTTGTATTCATTGTCTTATCTTTTATATACTCGAGTTATTTTTGTTTTTATTGAGCTTCACTGAACCCCCTTGTGTATGCGTGCAGATGGTCTTGTCATCATGGGAATTGAGACTTTGTCATAGGCACGGCCAAGGTGTTTCGGCACTTGGCCGTGTGAGCTTCACAACCCGTTGGAACAACATTCCCAAGGACATAGCTCCATCAAATGCAACACTAGGAGTCAGGGGAGTATTGCTTTGATTGCTTCTCCGACATCTGAATTTCATTGATTTACATTATGAATGAGCTCGAATATGTATATTGGGGATAATGTACAACTTAAGTGTGTGTGTGTGTGTGTGTGTGTGTGGGGGAGGGGAGTTTCATAGTGCACGCATATCTTTTATAGAAGTTTTGATTGATATACATGCTCACATAGCCAATGACGGTTCATCATAGTTCCATTGATTGTATTCTTGAGTTTAGGAGAATTTTAACATTGAATGTTTTCATGCTCTAGTTTTTGCTTGAATTTCTAGAAATTTTTGCCCGATTGACACTTGTTGTACTACTTCCTATTTGAACTCTTTTGGAAACCCATGTTTGATGTATAAGGGACTAGTTATAGTTGTTTCTTGTGTTAATTATGAAAAAAATGGAAAAATGAAAACAAAGAACAAAAAAGTCGTGTTGTTTAGTTGTACTTGTTTGTTGGAAAGAGCTACTACCTATGGTGTATGAAGCTACTCTGATAAGTTGGATACTAGTTATGCCCTAATGAGAGAAAGAGCTATCTCATGGGATGTGTGAAAGCTACCACCCCGGTAGAAAGAGCTACCACCTAGAAAGTTTGAAAGCCACCTTAGCGGCCGCTTTGGAAAGGGCTACCTTAGAGGATGAGTGAAGCTACTACCCTTTTTGAATTTTTATTACCTTTTGTAGATAAATAAGTCCTTTGTACATAGAACTTTGAGGAGTATACTTTGGGTTGACTTTAGTAAGTTCATACACTTACACAATTTCGGGTTTGTCGTCCTTTTTTATTCAAGTTTTTAGCTAGAGCATTGATTTTTCGTATTTTGTGTTGAAATTTCCAGTACTTGTAGAATGCACTCTTTGTATGCTTTGGTGAACCTAAGGCCAAGCACTTCCAATGTTTCCTTCATCTATGCATATAATGTTTTAATCTTTGCTTGAGGACAAGCAAAAGCTTAAGTGTTGGGGAGTTTGGTAAGTGCTTGTGCGATAAGAATGCAAAGCGTTCTTTCCTTGTGTTGAGCATTACTTTTCTCGGGTTTTAACTCTAATATGGGTGTATTTATGTTACTTTCATGCAGGTAGGGTTGTGAGGCCGATCATGAGAGAAAGAAGCCAATGTGGGTCGTAATGCACTAATTAAGACGACATCTTGCTAATGTTCAAACGCGAAGACATAGGTCGGATTCCAGATGCAGGAATGTATTCCAACCTCCTCGTACTCGAGTTAGCACAACTATTTTTAGGGGCAAAAGGGCAGTCACATTCAAGCATTCCGACTTGTGCATATAGAACAAGATCTCTACCATCATGTCTGTTATTAAAGAAGCAAGGTGATCCACGACGTAAATGTGTGCTTGTTTGCATTACCTCAATGAAAGTATGGATTCTGGAGTATTTTAGGCCGGTATTGTAGGAGAGTACTGTAGAAAACACTGTAGCAAAAAAATCTGCTAGTGACACTGCATTTTACATACCGCCAAGAAAACAGGAAAATAGAGAATCCACACGGGCATGTGGAAATTTAACACGCCCGTGTGAAAAATACACACAGGCGTCCACAAGGGCGTGTCGAATCCCGATTCCAGCCTTTTAAAAGCCGATTTCAGCCCCGATTTCAGCATTCTTTTCTCCATCTTTTCCCTAACTTAAGAGAGGGTGGAGGCTAGGGTTTTGAGAGGCATTGGCTAGGGCTTTAGAGAGATTTTATGGCTCCGACGTTGCGCACCGTCTAGAAGAAGGTTAGTTGGAGAGCTTTCGTCAGCACTGATTTGGCGAGGTGTATTCTAGACTGGACAAAGGAACCCTTGCGACGAGTAAAGGACTCTCCACAAGACCATTGCCATGGCTAACGAGGGGGTTTTTCTATGAATGCTTTGTTTTTACATTCGATTTCATTGATTGTATCTAGTTCCATGGAGAGCTAAACCCCTAGTGGGTATTTGGGTATTTGTGAACCCTAGGATGTATTCATTTTATTGAACCTCTTTATTATGCTTTCAATTAATTGATGTTTATTTTGAGTTCCAATCTTGGAGCCTTGATTGTATGAATGCTCCCCTAGAGTGACACTAGGGTTGAGAGTTCTTCTTGGCAACTCTTGTGAGTGAGTGACACACCATGAGAGTTAGACAAAGCTATATTGGAGAGGGTTGAGAGGGTGATTCGAGAGGTAGTGAAGCGTCCCCTTTACCCTCCAATGTGATCTATCCGACCTCCACGTTCCAAGAGTTCTTTGCGGCCATAGTAGAGTGAATTGGCTAAGGGATGACCTTCCACTGGGGTTTAGTTGCGAGTGCAACGGAGTGAAGTGTTGACGTGATTTTAGCATCTAGGGCTTAATTATGGCTAGGGATCTTCCACCTAGACCAAAGGGTTAGGTTTATACATAGGAATAGGGTTTATCATTTGGAATCCTTAGAGCTCATTGCAATTCTTTGCGAGTGCAAGGTTGAGAGGTTATTCAATCTTTCCTTCGGGATATGTATAGAGTTAGGCATGGTTGACCTTAGATTTGGGATCATGTAATTAAGGATTTCCATGACTTATTATTGCATCAATTAGGAAGTATAATAGAGGGTTCTTGCACTTAAAATGATTGTCCTAGGCGGATCCATATCTGGGTACTCCATCTTTATCGATTGCCTTACCTTCTCCTTTACTTGTGTTTTCTATCTTGTTGTTTTTATTTTCGTTATTTCATATTTTGTCACACTTATCACTATTCATCTTCTATATTAGTTAAGAAACAACTCAAATGTCTTTATTCCCTACTCTCTGTGGATACAATACCCACTCATCTGGGATTATTACTTTGATACCCATGCACTTGCGGTTTACACGCATATATGGACGTGTGAGACTTTGCAATTTGCCCCACTTGATTCTCAAGATTGTGCAAAGAAGCGGTGTGGTTGCGAAGTGTAGCCTCGACTGATTGAAACCTTGTATCCGATGATTGCACAAATCTAGTCAAGGCCTTCTCTAAATTGGTCATTCAGGTTTCCAAGTCTGAAACTCGGTTCTCCATGTTTGTGGCTTGTTGTTGTTGGAAACCCGTTGGTGCCATGGCCTTTTGTGGTCCGTGGTTGCTCCACGAAAAATTCGGATGACTCTTCCAACCCGGATTGTAGGTGTTGGTATATGGATTTCCTTGGTTCCTCATTGCATTACCCATAACATCAACCTTCTAAACCAAGATGCATCACTAATGGAAATCGGGCAATCGGAGGGAGCATGTCCTCCACCACATCCGGTGCAAGTAGTCACGGCTGCCACTCTATTCGATGTTAGAAGATCTAACTTCTTACATAACGATTCCACTTGAGCGCCAATGAAGTTACTACATCTATTTCATGGAGCCCGGCCATATTTTTCCTTTCCCGTGCATTCCACTGATAACTGTTCATGGCCATATCTTCCACTAACTGTCGGGCTTCTTCTGGGGTTTTACTCCCCATTGTACCTCCTACGGCGGCATTTAACAATTACCTTATCCGTAGATTCAACCCATTATATAAAGTCTGAATAATCATCCATGTCTCAAACAATGACTCTAGCTCCATCTGCACAAATGATGATATCTCATTGCGAAGTTTGGCTGGCTTCCCCGGAGGAAAGTATCTAGTAAGAAAAGCTTCGACCATCTCATTCCAAGTCGTGATGGAGGCCTTGGGCAAAGAATGTAGCCACTGCTTGGCTCTTCCCTTGAAAGAGAATGGGAAAGCCCTCAATCTAATAGCATCATCCGATACACCATTAATCTTCAGCATATCACAAACTTCCAAGAAGTTCTCTATATGGTTTTTTGGATACTCATCTGCCAAAACATTGAACTGTGCTATTTGCTGAATCATTTGGATGAATGCCGGCTTTAGCTCGAAATTCAGAGTTGTAATCGGGGGTTGCACAATACTCGATTGTGTGCCCAAAACTGAGGGTCTAGCATAATCAGAAAGTGCCCTCCGTTGCTCATTCTGTTCTGCCATATTATCTGACCCTGCAACTTCTATTTCAGCTTGATTAGACGGTTCTTGTATAGGTTTTTTTCCCCTTTTTCTGAGTGTACGTTCAAGTTCAGGATCTCCTTCAATCAATATCAAAGTGTTCCCTCGGGTCATAACCTGTAGTTGCGCCCAAAGAAAGAAAACAAATCCGAACGATGATAGAAAAAGAAGATGTGAAATAGAATGAATGAACGAATAGCTAAGAGAACAAAGTGCAAAGTATCTCTAAACACCTACTCCCCGGCAGTGACGCCAAAAACTTGACAAACACCTCTTGCGTATGTCCCGCAATTACACAGGTTTGTCGAAGTAATAAATCCCAGATGAGTGGGTATCGTATCCATAGGGAGTAGGGAATAAAAACACTTAAATTGTTTCTTAACTAAGCGTAAAGTGAATAATAGTTGTGTGACAAGATATAATGTAACAAAAGTAAAAGAGACAAGAAAGAGAGCACACGTAAAGGGGAGATAAGGCAATCGATAAAAATGGGGTACCCGGATATTGTTCCGCATAGGACAATCATTTCAAGTGCAAAACCCTCTATTATGCTTTCTAACTAATGCATTAACGAGTCATGGAGATCCTTCAATACATGGTCCCAAATCTAAGGTCAACCATGCCTAACTCTATACATGTCCCTGAGGAGAAATTCAACAATCTTTCAACCTCGTACTCGCATAGAATCACAATGAGTTCTAAGGATTCCAAGTGATAAATCCTCTTCCTAAATGTAGACCTAACCCTTTGGTCCAGGTGGAAGGTCCCTAGTCACAATTAAGCCCTAAGTGCTAAGATCACTTCAACGCTTCACTACGTTGCCTCTATAACTAAGCCTTAGTGGAAGGTCATCTCCTAGCTCATTTACTCTACTATGATCACAAAGAACTCAAGGAAATGGAGGTAGGATAAATCACATCGTAGGGGAAAGGGGACACTCCGCTACCTCTTGACTCACCCTCTCAACCGTCTCCAATCTAGCTTTGTATAACTCTCGTGGTGTGTCACTCACTCACAAGGATTACCAATAAGAATCCTCAACCCTAGTGTCACTCTAAGGGAGTATTCACACAATCAAGCAATCAAGATTGGAACTCAATTAAAACATCAATTAATGAAAGCATAATGAAAGGTTTAATAAAACAAATACATCATAGGGTTCACAAATCCAAGTACCCACTAGGGGGTTTAGCTCTCCGTGGAGCTAGTTACAATCAATAAAATCGAATGTAAAAGCAAGTAATCTATAGAAAACCCCCTCGATAGTCGTTGTGATGATAGTTTTGTGGAGAAGCCTCTACTTGTGCAAGGGTCCCTTTGTCCGGCCTAGGATACACCTCGCCGGATCGGTGCCGACGAAAGCTCTCCTACTAACCTTCTTCCAAATGGAGCGTGATGTCAGAGCGATAGAACCTCTCCCAATCCCTAGCCAATACATCTCCAAACCCTAGCCGACACCCCCTCTCAAGTTTTGGAAAAGATGAAGAAAACAATGTTGAAATCGGGACTGAAATCGGCCTTAAATAGGGCTGGAATCGGGCATCCACATGCCCCTGTAGATTCTCCACACGGCCCGTGTGGAATTTCCACATGAGCGTGGATAACTTCCACACGCCCATGTGGATTCTCTGGAATTCTTTTTTTCGGATGGCTATGAACAGTACCTACTCTAGTAGATTGTTACAGTGTCCTGCTACTGGGCCCGAAGTACTCCCGAATCTATGTTTTCATCGAGGTAATGTAAACGGGCACACATTTATGTCGTAGGTCACTTTGCTTCTTCAACAATAGCTTCATTGGTGAAGATCTTGCTATTAATGTACAAGCCAGGATACTCGAATGTGACTGATTTTGTGTCCCTTCAAATCATTGTGCTAACTTGAATACACGGAAGTTGGCACACATTCTCGCATCTTGAGCCCGACTTATGTCTTCGCATTTGATCCTTCTCAAGATTTCCTCCAAATGGTGCTAGGACCTGATAAAAGTAATGGTCATTATAAGGAAAGAACACTTCGTATTCTTATCACACGAGCACTTATCAGATGAATAGTAACTAATCCAATATAGTGCTGATATAGACACCCCATGATTGCATTGTCCTCTATTAATCTTAATGTGAATTAACAAGAATTCAATAAGTAGATAACCCTTCTTGCAAAATGAATGACCCTAATCCCATACAGAATAGAAATGTGATTTCTCCTAAATTCTATTTCCTATGATTACAAAGAGCATGGAATTATTTGCTAATTCACTTGGGAGGATTATGGGAGGAGAAATCTCAACTCCAAAATACCTTATTTCTAGGCTTACTAACAATCCCCTGTAATCACGGATGCCTATGGTAGATGGGTCTTTCGATTCGTTACACAAGCAAAACATACATGAAACTAGAGCTTTCACCTCGATAGTATTCAAGGCATTAATAACACATGATTAAATTAAAATAATATGGATTAAAATTAGAAAACAATTAAAGAATAAAGATCCACAACAAATGTCAAAATAGATCAAACCTAGAGTTCATCTACGCCTAAGCATTTACAAAACTAGTTCTTTATTAATGGAGAACAACAATACAATTCACAAGGCACAATATGAATAAATGAAAACATAGAAAACCCCTTCTCAATTGCGTCATTGAGATTGTCATCGGATCTTCCCAAGAACCTTCCAAAGATGCCACCAAGAAACTCCTTGATGGTTCTGAATTCTATCCTCCAAAATATAGCTTTCACCCTCTTGATTCACCTCCAAAGCTCACTATAAAAAAAACAAAAGATCCCCTTCAAAACCTTATTCAGGAATATTTATACCTAGCTACTTATGAGCTGCTTACAGGCGTAAAAACATTGCCGTAAGGAGCTAGAGATGATGAGTAGGGAGCCTTATGGGATCACTTACAATTATAAGTCTTGTCCATAAAGTCTTCTGTCTTGTGTTATGATCTTGCTTACGACGATAAGCATTGGACCGTAAACTTCTCTATATTGCCCCTTACAACCACCCTTAGGGTTGCATACTGCTTCTCGTAAGCTCCTTTAGATAGCTCTTATGGTCTGACGTATGACTGCAAGCCCTACCTGTAAGTCCCTTGTTTGTCCTTATAATTCTCCTCATGGGCATAAGCATGCCTATAAGGTTCTCTGAATGAGGCTTATGACAGTAATCATAACCATGAGGTGCTCGTAAGTGGGTCCGTTTGGCATGTTCTTTAATAGTTGATGCCGAGAGAGTTCCATCATCCTGGTTGACTCTAGAATGCTTCTTTTTACTCTCTCTCTCTCTCTCTCTCTCTCTCTCTCATCCTTAAGCACTACCGAAGGCTTGAAGATACAATATTCCATATTTAGCATCGAATTTCACAACAGTACTCTAATACATTCCTAATGAGTGAAAAAAATGATATTAAATAATGAATAAATGTACACTCATCATTTGTATTGTTTTATTCACAAAATGAAAGGTACAGGTTCTTCTCTTTATTTTTCCTAAATATATTCTCATTTTTTGTATATATCATGATACATGTAATGGATTATGTTTTTACGATATTGAAGGATTTTATTTAAAAGGTGAAACATATATTTTGCATCTATGACCTTCAACATGGTCCTTTCCTTATCAACATGAGACTGCGTTGAGCTATAGAAAGACCATGTTTCCTATTGTTCATTATTTTAGATTTTTATGATTAAAGTTTTATGTTCTTTGCTGCAAGACATGATGCTAAGGACCAAATCCATTATACACCACTCTCAACCAAGGAAGCGGCAGTGACTTAAACCATCTTAATAAAGACCAGCATTATACCACAACAAACTACTTAGGGGTATATCAAGTGTTGTAAGAGACTGTGTACTAGTTTGTTTTGTGAGATTCGGATAATTGACTGGTGATATACTTTGAAGGTGCTAGTGATGTTGTCAATAGATCAAACACATACTAGTTAACATAGGAATGAGAAGATATAGTTTCAACCATTTGAAGTGGTCTACTGGATGAGTTACACTTGTTTTTCAGTGCTGATGGGGCTCTCCAATGAGGAGTTCACCTAATGAGAGACCTATGACTAGTTGCTCATTGGGTTTCCTTCAACTACAACTACAAGCATCTATTGGTCAAAGATCAATAGTGGCCTAAAGTATGATGATATGAGGTTGAAGGCTTCAAGCCTAAAATCGCTCAAACACTAGTACATCCACTCACTTATCAACCACTCTTTGACAAGGCAAAGAGATATCACCAGAATCATTAGCCACTAGATGTTTTCTATCTTGTAAGCATGATTGAGATGGTTCTAATTCACATCAAGCATAACCTCATACTTTTCAAAAGGCATCATGGGACCAATTGGAGGATGGGTGTCACTTTCATCGGGGTTGTGTGTCATCTGAATCATCTAAGGGCTTGGGCTTTTTTAGGGTACTTGTCAAATTTAGATGGTTGGCAGTGGAATGCCAATGCCCTTCGATATTTGCCACTCCATGAAGATGATCAAGAGCCATCATACAGCTTAGGGGCATCAAGGAATGAGTATATCCTTGTCAGATCATTGGAGTTTGCCTCTTCTAATGAGGAAAGGCAAGACCAATATAACACCCTAAGCAAGAGCAACCTATATAGCTCATTGCTTCACCGCAAGTGTATAGGATCACCAAGTAATACCCTGTGAGTGACACAAGGGTCGTATTCCATGGGGCCAAGGAAGTATTATTACTGACTCTTCATCTATTATCTAGCCTACAATTCTGAGTAAGAAAAACAAATAAAACAAAATAAACTAACCTAAGCTAATCCTATGGCCGGGTAACTAACACACATAAATAAATAAACAAGGGAGTGTCAAGCAAGAAAAGGCGGTGTTTGGACAAAAAATGCCCCTAGGGTTGTCATTAAGTCCCAAACTTGGATGGTTTAAAGTGTATTGAAGGCATTTAAGACCTAGAGATCTCAAAAATAGGTTAACCCCAATTTCTCGGTGGCTAACCCCTAATCCCATACGAGTGTTAATCGGAATCTCTTCCGGATTAACCCACCTACGTTTGCAATGAGTTCATGGAAATCTCTAATAGAATTAAACCTACTATCCTTTGGCTTAAACATAAACGGGCATCCATTCATTCAAGAACAAAACGGGCATCCATTCATATAAAAATACATGCTAGAAGTATCAAATACATATACTATAATACGTACATTTATACACTTTCCAATATCCCTTGCAACCCCAAGAGACATATATCCTTAAGGGGTGCTATTATACCTCCATGGCTTTGAGTATGCATCAAGATATTGGAGTAGCATACGAAGAAGATCTAGGAGACCTAGAGGAACATAATAGCAAGTTAGCCAAGGAATCTGGCCCTACTTTATTGCATTATAGCTTGCTACATTATCAATCCTTCACTAACTTGAGGTGTCCCGACCTCGGCTCTACTACTTGTACGTTCTCTAGTAACCACTCCACGGGACTCAAAGGATGACAATAACAGGATATGCTGACTAACACACCCCTTGAGTGTGTGTACCTCAAGTGCACAGGTTGTCGAAGTAATAAAGTACCTTGGTGAGTGGGTAGTCGTATCCACAGGTAATAGTGCTCAGAAACACAAATATTGCTATTTAACTATAGTGAAGATAATTAAAGAGTTGTGTGAACAATATCAATGCAAGTAAAAAATAAAGAAAAAAAGAAAGGGACGCAATAGAATTAAGGAGAGGCAATCGATAAGAAATGGGGCATCCGGATATTGCTTACTCTAGGACTATTATTTCAAGTGCAAGACTCCTCATTATGCCTCCTAAATGATGCTCAATGAGTCATGGAAATACTAAGACACACGGTCCGAAACCTAATGTCAACCATGACTAACCATCACACTATATCCCGGTGGAAAAGGATACTCTCGACGCCTCACACTGTGTGGGGTTGGAAGAAGCTCTGGGGACTTCAAGTGATAAACCCTATTACCTAGTATAAATCTAACCCTTTGGTCCAGGCGAAAGACCCCTAGTCACAATTAAGCCACGACACTAAGGATTACTTCAACGCTTCACTCTGTTGCTTGCACAATTAAGCTCCAGTGGAGTTTATCTCTTAGCACTTCACTCTATCATGACTGTAAGAACTTTTTGAACATGGAGATAGGATGAATAAAATTGGAAGGGAAAGGGGACGTTCTGCTACCTCTCAACTCATCCTCTCGATCCTCTCCAACCATGCTTTGTCTAACCCTCATGGTGTGTCACTCATCCACAAGGATTACCAAGATAGATTCTCAACCCTAATCTTAGTTTAGGGGAAAATTAATGCAATAAACATTCAAGGATGGAACTTAATTAAAACATCAATTAAAAAAGCATAATAAAGGTCAAAGAAACAAAATCATCTGAGGGTTTACAAATGCAAGCACCCACTAGGGGTTTACCTCTCCATGGAGCAAGATACAATCAATAATGAAATCAAATTCAAAAGCATGCAATCCATAGGAAAACCCCCTCGTAGTCCAAATCGATGGTCTTGTGGAGTCGCCTCATCTTCTCCAAAGGTTCCCTCATCAAGCCTAGGGCACCTCTTCCTGAATCGATGTCAACAAAAGCTCCCCCAATAACTATCTTGTGAAGAAATGCGATGTCGAAAGTCATAGAACCACTCCAAAGACCTAGCTAAAGCCTCTCCAAACCCTAGCCGCGAGCGCCTCCAAAGATAGGGAAAAATTGGGAAAATGATTGGAAAAGGATCCCTTAAAATGTCTGAAATCGCGGCTTTTATAAGGGCTGGAATCGGGCATCCTCACGGGCATGTGGAATTTCCACAATCCAGTGTGAATTTCTAGAAATTGATTTTCTATGAGCTGTGAATAGTAATCACTACAATGATTTTGCTGCAATGATTTTGCTACATTGGTTTTGCTAAAGTACTCGCCAAAACCCTCCTGAATCCACACTTTTCATTGAGGCCATGTGGATGGGCACACATTCATGCTATAGATCGCATCGCGTCTTCAACTAAACCACATTGATGAAGATCTTGCTAGCATTGCACAAGTCAGAACACATGAGTGTGGCTGCCTTTGTGCCCCTCTGATTAGCATGTCCGCTTGAGTACAGTGGAGGTTGGCATACACTCACATGTCTTTGAGCACAACTTGTGTCTTCACGTTTGTTTACTCCAAGACTTCATTTATAAATGCATCCACAATCTACTTTTGGTTACTTTCTTCCACAATTGTCTAAATAACCCTAAATGCACAAAAGAACACAAATACACATGCATAAGTGATAAAATCATAGAAAATTAATGTCCAATATAAGAAAAGAATACTTCATAATACTTATACACAAACAATTACCAAACTCTCCCACACTTTGTCCTCAAGTAAAGATAAAACATTAAAGCATCCAAGAAGAAAAAATTGAAAGTCCTTAGCCCTAGGTTCACCAAAAGCATGCAAAGGAAGCATTCTACAAGTACGGAAAACTTCCAACACCAAATAGGAAAAATCAATGCTCTAGCTACAACCTTGAATCGAAAAGGACAACAACCCGATATCGTGTAAGTGTGTGTAAACTCACTTAAGTCAACCCAACGTATACTCCTTAAAGCTCTAAGTGAGAGGGACTTATTTATGTACAAAAAGAAAAGATGGCTTTCACACTTTCGAGATGGTAGCTCTTTCCTAAGCAGCGGCTAAGGTGGCTTTCACACTTTCGAGATGGTAGCTCTTTCTACCAGGGTAGTAGCTTTCACTCATCCCATGAGATAGGTCTATCTCTCATTAGGGCATAAAAGGTATCCGACTTATGAGAGTAGCTTCATACTTCGTAGGTGGTAGCACTTTCTACCCCTAATGCACAAACAATTCAATTATAACTTTTTTTCTTTTCGTGTCTTTTTCATTTCCAATTTTTTTCAAAGAATTTAAAACAAGAAACAAACTAAAACTATCCCTTAAATGTCAAACTTGAATTTCCACAAGGTTTAATGACTGAGTAGTGCAACAAGTGTCAATCGGGCAAAAATTCTTAAACAAATTCAAGTAAAAACTAGAGGATGAGAACATTCAATGTTAAAAATTCTCCTAAACTTAAGAATGCAACTATTGGAACTAAGGTGAACCACCATTGGCGACATGAGCATGCACAATGAAAGCATAAGTATATAACATGTGTAATGTGAACCCTCCCCCACACACACACACACACACTAACACTTAAGATGTACATTTCCCTCAATATACGCATGCAAGCACAATAAAATATATAGCAATCAAAACATGTGTGGAGATGGGCAATTGAAACAATACTTCCCTGAACTCCTAATGGTACGTTTGATGGAGCTAATTTCATTAAGAGTTGAGTTCCAATGGGTTGTGCAGCACAGATGACCATATGAATGTCACATTGACCGTGCCAATGACTATTCCTCAAATTCTAGACGCACAAGACCATCTGCACATATACACATGGGGTTTCAGTAAAGCTCAACAAAAATAAAACAAACTCGAGTCTATAAAGATATGAAAATGAAATACAACTCAAAGCAACTGAAAATAAAAAATAAACTCAGAAGAAATATCCTTTCTGAGTAGTACAAGTCCAAAATAATTGCGGAAGTAAAATATGAAAAACATAAAAGCAAAGAAAGGTAAAAGATGCCTTAAGCGTCGGTGTCTTGCTATGATGTGTCTATTGCTGCTGATGATGATGATAATACTCGTGCCTCTGGTGGTGGTGATTGATAAGTGTCTAAATGTACGTATTTGAGTGTATGTATTTGTTACCTCTATCATGTATTTTCATTAAAATTGATGCCCATTTTGTGTTTAATCGTGTGTTATTTTCTTTGCAGGGCTGACAAGATCCCCTTGCGTATATCCCGCAAGTGCACGGGTTTGTCGAAGTAATAATCCCGGTTGAGCGGGTATCGAATCCACAGGGAGTAGAGAATAAAAATACTTAATTCGATTCTTAGCTATGTAAAAGATCAATGATAATGAGTGTGACAATGATTCAATTCTCAACAGTAAAAGCAACAAGTAAGAGAGCAAAAGTAAAGAAGGGGGTAAGGCAATCAATAAAGATGGGGTACCCGGATAATGCTCCGCCTAGGATAATTGTTTCAAGTGCAAGAACCCTCTATTATGCTTCCTAATCAATGCAATGGTGAGTAGTGGAAATCCTTAATTACATAGTCCTAAATCTAAGGTCAATTATGCCTAACTCTATACATGTCTCGGAGGAGAAATCGAACAATCTCAACACCTCGCACTCGCATAGAGTTGCAATGAGCTCTAGGGATTCCAAGTGATAAATCTCTTCCTTATTATAGACCTAACCCTTTGGTCCGGTGGAAGGTCCCCTAACCACAATTGAGCCCTAGATACTAAGATCACCTCAGCGCTTCACTCCGTTGCAGCGCGCAACTAAGCCCCAGCTGAAGTTCATCCCTTAGACCATTCACTCTATTATGACCACAAAGAACTCGAGGAACGGAGGTAGAATCTATCACTCTGGAGGGAAAGGGGACGCTCACTGCCTCTCGACTCACCCTCTCAACCCTCTCCAACCTAGCTTTTGTCTAACACTCGTGGTGTGTCACTCACTCACAAGGTTACCAACAAGAACTCCCAACCCTAGTGTCACTCTAGGGGAAATGTTCATACAATCAAGCATTCAAGGTTGGAACTCACAATAAACATCAATTTATTGAAAGCATAATAAAGAAGTTCAAAGAAACAAATACATCCTAGGGTTCACAATACCCGAGTACCCACAAGGGGTTTAGCTCTCCATGGAGCTAAGTACAATCAAAGAAATAGAATGTAAAAGCAATGAATCCATAAAGAAACCCCATCGATAGTCGTGTCGATGGTCTTGTGGAAAATCCTCTACTCGTCGTCCAAGGATTCCCTCGTCCGGTATAGGATACACCTCGACGGAAGCTCCCCTACTAACCTTCTTCCTAAGGAATGATGATGTCGGAGCCGTAGAACCTCTCAAACCTTGGCTAATACCCCTCGAAACCCTAGCCGAAGCCCTCTCTCAAGTTGGGGAAAAGATGGAGAAAAGAATGCTGAAATCGGGGCTGAATCCGCTTTAAATAGGGCTGGAATCGGGCGACTGCATGGGCGTGGATACTTCACGCGCCCGTGCGGAATTTCCACACGAGCGTGGATAATTTCCACACGCCCGTGTGGATTCTCTAAACTCCTGTTTTCTCGGCCGGCTGTGAACAGTACTGCTACAGTACTCGCTATCGTGTTGCTACGGTGCTCTACTACAGTATCTGACCTGAATAGCTTCCCGAATCCATACTTTCATTGGAGTAATGTAAACGGGCACACTTTCACTTCGTGGATCACTTGCTTCTTCAATGATAGGCAAGTAGGTGGAGCTCTTGTTCTATGTGCATAAGTCGGAATGCTCGAGTGTGACTGCCTTTGTGCCCCTTCAAATGGATGTGCCAAAGTCAAATACGAGGAGGTTGCACACACTCTAGCATCTCACATCGACCTATGTCTTCACGTTTGAACCTTAGCAAGATTTCCTACAAAATCGGTGCATTGTAATCCACATTGGCTTCTTTCCTTCATACTCGGCCTCACAACCCTACCTGCATGAAAGTAACATAAAAACACACATATTAGTGTAAAAACCTGAGAAAAGTAATGCTCAACATAAGGAATGAACGCTTCGCATTCTTATCGCACAAGCACTTATCAAACTCCCCCACACTTAAGCTTTTGCTTGTCCTCAAGCAACAATTAAAACGTTATGTGCATCAATGAAGAAAATATTGAAAGTGCTTGGCCTTAGGTTCACCAAAATATACAAAGAGAGCATTCTACAAGTGAGGGAAATTCCAATATTAAAATACGAAAAATCAATGCTCTAGCTGAAAACTTGAATCAAAAAGGAAAACAAAACCCGAAGTCATGTATGTGTGTGAACTCACTCAAGTCAACCCAAAGTATACTCCTCAAAGTTCTAAGTACAAGGGACGTATTTATCTACAAAAGTGACAACAATTTCAAAGATGGTAGTAGCTTCACACATCCTCTAACGTAGCCCTTTCCAAAGAGGCCGCTAAGGGGGCTTTCACACTTTCTAGATGGTAGCTCTTTCTACCGGAGTGGTAGCTTTCACTCATCCTATGAGATAGCTCTTTCTCTCATTAGGGCATAACTAGTATCCGACTTATGAGAGTAGTTTCATACTTTATAGGTGGTAGCTCTTTCCACACAACAAGCACAAATAAACAATAAAACTATTTTTTTTTTCGAATTTAAAACAAGAAGCAACTATAACTTGACCCTTTAACATCGAACTTGAGTTTCCAAAAGAGTTTAAAGAATGAGTAGTGCACTAAGTGTAAATCGGGCAAAAATTCCTAGAAATTCAAGCAAGAACTAGAGCATGAAAACATTCAATGTTAGAAATTCTCCTAAACTCAATAATACAATCCTTGCAACTAAGGTGAACTGCCATTGGCTATGTGAGCATATAACAATCAAGAACAATAGAAAAGATGTGTGCACTATGAAACCCCCTACACATGCAAGCTCACTCAAAATATAGATCATTCAAAAGGAAATGTGGGAGAAGAAATCAAAACAATACTCCCCTGACTCCTAGTGTTGCGTTTGATGAAGCTAATTCCATAGGAGTAGTGTTCCGACGGGTTGAGAGGCTCACACGGCCAAGTGCCTCAGCACCTTGGCCGTGCCCATGACTAAGTCTCAATTCCCAAGAAGACAAGATCATCTGCACGCATACACGAGGTGATTCAGTAAAGCTCAATAAAAACAAACATATCTCGAGTGTATATAAAAGATAGAAAATGAATACAACTCGAGATGCAAAATGAAAATAAACTCAGAAGGAGAATCCTTTCTGAGTGAACAAGTCTAAAATAAAAATGCAACATAAAGAAAATGCGGGAAAAAACAAAATCAAATGTCAATGTCACGCTCGGGCTCCGGTGCTGCTGCTGCTACTAGTGAAGATGCACATGGTGGGTCCACCGGTGCAGGGGTAGGGATGAGGGTGCAGTGGATGTCGAGGAAGCCTGAGGAGCTGAGGGGGCCTGAGGAGTCCTCGGCCATAAGACAAATGATGAGGCGATGTCTCGCTCTAAGATCTGCTGTAATACGTCGAAACGTGCCATGAACTCGTGGTACTCGAGTGGCTCGCGATATCCCTAATCTCCGCAATCTTGGCTCGAGCCTCGCCTCCTCGATCAGTATCACCCCCAAAGCACTCTCGAGCCTCTCAAAGGATCATAAGCTCGAGATGGTGAAAATATACACACGGGGGGTGGCTCCTCTGCTATTGGAGGTACCTCGGTCTCTATCGGGGGTGGCTGAGGCTCGGGAGCGGGTTGAGATGCCCCGACTTCATCCCGGGCTCCATACCTCGGTCTCTATCGGACCATGCCTCGGCTATCTCGGGAGCGGGTACTCACTGTAGTAAAGAATGTAGCTGGGAGTACGGTAGCTTCGACACTGCAGCAAAATTAATGTAGCTGTGACTGTAGCACCTGGAGAGTTTCAAGTCAGGATTTGGATCATGGCATACGGCCTCAATGCTGCCCGGTATAGAGCCCGGGATGATCATTGTAGCCATAATAGAAGATATTCACTTGATGGAGTTTGCCTACCCCAAATAGTGTCAATGTTGAGCTCCATAGCGAGTGGTATGGCACTCAGGATGAAGGCTATAGCGAGTGGCATAGCACTTAGGATGAAGGCCATAGGGTGTGGTATAGCACTTGGTATAGCACTCAGGATGGGGGCCATAGGGAGTGGTATAGCACTCGGGATGGAGGCCATCAAGGGGGTATGATGAGTGGTATATAGAGGGATTTTTAGAGAAAGATTGGGGACTTTTTGGCTGGACTTCTTGGAGACTCTAGGGGAGACTTTTGAAGGTTTTTTGGCAGTCATCACTTTGAGGAAGGAGAGAAACGAAGACACCATTCTTTGGGAGAGTTTGGCTTGAAGCTTGGGAAGATCAAGAGCTTGAACTTAAAAGGGAAGCCTCATCATCAAAGGAGGAGAAGCATTCGGCATCTCTAGTGCTAGAAGAAGCATCATTCGGCCGGCATTCTCTCTCCTCTTCATCATTCGTACTAGGGAGTGTCATTTATGCATTTACTTCTTGCTTTTGTTGTGTTTGAGATACTTATTTGTATGATGGCACACTAGACCCCCAAGGCCACCGGATGTAGGTGAACCTTGGGGGGTTCATCTTGTATTTTGGATGCTACATTTATATTTGATATGCATTGGTGTGATTTATGATTTGGCTCATTGTGTTTCATGCCTAGAACTATTATGTGGAGAAATCCTTAGTTCTTGTTTGAGTTGTACATGTAGACGTGACCTACTCGCATGTACTAGATCGTTAATGAGCTAATAGGGATATTTGTTGACCAACATGCCGAGAAATTGGGTGTAGGTAGCCCCTCCGAACCATGAGGATAAACTTAGGTTAAGTGTGTCCTTGTTGCGTGATCTCCATTCACTTAATGCAATCGTAGGAATATGACTAAGGAGAGATCCTTGTAATCATTTGTACGGGATTAGGGTTTAGCCGCCGAGAAATTGGGCTTGAACTATTATTGAGATCCGTCAGTCTAAATCACCCGTTCCATGTATTTTCATGCATCCTTATATCTTGATGACCCCTCTTGGGAATCCTCATCGCAAGGCCTATTCTTATCATCATTGCTCTTGTGATTTTCTTGCTTGACTTGGTGTTGTTACACTTGTGTTTTAGTTACAATCTTGCTTGTATTAGATTAGTATACCATGCTTGAATTGTAAGGTTAGAAAGTGAGTGATGGAGTAGTAATAGGAGCTCCTTAACCCCGTGGAATACGATCCTTGGGCTTTTGCTCAAGGTATTACTTGGCGACCCCGTACACTTGCGGGTAATCAATCAGTGATGGAGGTGCTGGATAGGCCTGAGGAGTGCGGGTCTCATCACGAATGGTGAAGTCACATCTCCCTCTAAGATTTGCTGTAGGATATCAAGGCGTGCCATCACCTCATTATGGTTCACGGCCTGTATAGTGCGAACCTTAGTCAGCTCTGTCCGTAACACCTCTATAGCACTATCGAGCCTCTCAAAACTGTTATAGGCTTGAGATGGAGAAAACATACACACTAGAGGTGGCTCCTGTTCTACAAGTGGTGCCTCTGCCTTCATGTGTTCCTCTTATGGCTCAGGCATATGCTGAGATCCTTCTACTGCTTCTCCCTCTTCCTTGGCTATCGCTGGTGCGGTCATAATCATCATGTATACTCCATCTTTGTATCTCCTATTTATACCCATCAGTCTCATCGTCTCTAGGTCGTGGGGTGATGGTATAATCGTCTTCTTAGCCCTTTTGATCGCGTCGAACAGACCCATCCCAATGATGAGCCGAGTGATGTACGGGCCCGAGAAGACGACTCTGACCCTAGCATACTAACCCTGATGCTGTAGGTACTCTGCCAAACTATGTCCAAGGTGGAGTGCCTCACCCTGTACTATAGAGTAAAGGTAGAGTAACTCCTGTCGACCGAGGACTCTAGTGCTATCACCATGTCCATTCACTGATCTGCTCAGAACGACGTGGATATAACTATAATCCGGATGTGAGAGGTACGTCGCCTAGGAGACCCTTGGCTCGTACTGACCTTGGCCACACAATGTCCTGTACGCTCTCTGAGGAGTCAAACTGCTTGAATAATCGATCGGCAATTGATTATACTCCTCAATATCGGTGCAGGCCTCATCATACAAACCAAGTCTGATGGAGAACTGCGTAACGCTTATGCTATGGTACTATCCAAATACTCTGAACTGAATAGCCTCAACGCTAGAGAAGGTACTGTATACTCTGTCGTACTCAAATGTCGCTAATACCGCCAACGTGAGCATGCAAATAGCTGGCTCACGAATAGACAATAATCTCCTCCACATACCCATGGAAAGAAGTTGCTCTATCTCATACGCCATATCATCTCCCAACTATATCTCTCACAAAGCGCTCAAATCTGGGAAACGAGATTGGTCGAACTTCAGCTTTGACAATCTCTCAAAACCAGCCTAATGCTCGGGAATCAAAAATTCCATGTGCTCCGGCTCGGGAGAAGGCTCACGTGGATGCTTACGGGTAGTTTTCTTGGATCTGGGGGCCATATATGCAAGAATCGAAAAGAAAATCAGCAAGTTTAGCTTGGAAACCTAATTCTGCAGAAATCCACACAGTCGTGTGGAAATTCCACATGCCCGTGTGGATTTTCGGGGCATGAAAGCCGCACGGCCAAGTCACAAAAATCATACAAATACATGATAAATTTATTCTAGAACAGTCTCAAAACATTCACTAACCATTTAAACATGAAATTGAAGCAACATTCACCTATTTAAGCCAAATAAATGAAGATTGATAAATAAGAGGGAAAGAGGACTTAACGACGAAATGTAAAGAAACACCTTCGGGTATTGCCGGAAAATTCACTAAAATTTCTATAAATAGACGGTGAGGGGTTAGGAGAGTGGAGAGAAGCAGCATTTGAGTATTTGGGAGTTATAAAATGAAGAGGCGGTGATAAGTGCCTAGTGTAATAAGAATATGAAGTATTCTTTTCTTACGATAAGCATTACTTTTATCGGGTTTTATCGCTAATATGTGTGTTTGTGTTCTTTTACGCATATAGGGTTGTGGAGCCAAATAGAGAAGAAAGGAGCCAAAGTAGATTGCAAATGCATTATGTTGATGGAATGTTGCAGTAGACACACGAGAAGACACAAGTTCTGCTCGAAGACATATGAGTGTGTGCCAACTCCCATTATGCTTGATAGAATATGTAAATTGGAAGGGCACAAAGGCAGTCACACTCATGTGTTCTGACTTATGCAAGGTTAGAAAGATTCTCATCAAATGTGCTTTTACTTGAAGATGCAACGCTATCTACAGCATAGACGTGTGTCCGTTTGTGTTGCCTCGATGAAAAGTGTGGATTCGGGAGTATTTTGGTGAAGTACTATAGCAGGTATTGTAGCAAATCACTGTAGCAATTTACTATAACAGTTATTGTTCACAGGCCGCTAAAAACCAATTTCCGTAGATTCACACGGGCATGTGGAAATTCCACACACTCGTGTGGATTCCCGATTCCATCCCTATATAAAGCCATGATTCAACCCGATTTCAGGATCCTTCTTTCCATCTTTCTTCATTTTTTAAGAGGCTTGCGGCTAAGGTTTAGAGGGGCTTTGGCAAGGCTTTTGGAGTGGTTCTACGGCTTCAACACCATATTTCTCTTGGAAGATAGTTATTAGTGCAGCTTTCGTCGGCACCGATCCGGTGAGGTGAGCCCTAGGCTTGACAAGGGGACCTTTGGAGAGGACGAAGCTACTCTACAAGACTATTGACACTAATACCGAGGGGGTTTTTCTTATGGATTATATGTTTTTTACTTTCGATTTCATTATTGATTGTATCTTGCTCCATGGAGGGCTAAACCCCCTAGTGGGTATTTGGACTTGTAAACCCTAGGATGCTATTGTTTCATTGACCTTTTATTATGTTTTCCTTAATTGATGTTTTTAATTGAGTTCCAATCTTGAATGCTTGTTTTTAATTGAGAGTCTACATTGGTAATCCTTGTGAGTGAGTGATACACCATGAGAGTTAGACAAAGTAAGATTGGAGAGTTTCGAGGGGTGAGTCAAGAGGTAGTGGAGCATCTCCTTTCCCCTCTGGTGTGAGTTATCCTACCTAAATTTGCTAGTGTTTTTTATGGTCACAATTGAGTGAAGTGCTAAGAGAGGAACTCCATTGGGGCTTAGTTGCGCGAGCAACAGAGTGAAGCGTTGAAGTAATCCTTATTATCTTTGGCTTAATCATGACTAGGGGTCTTTCACCTGGACCAAAGGTTAGATCTACATATAGGAATAGGGTTTATCACTTGGAATCCCTAGAACTTCTTACAACTTTGCACAGTGTGAGGTGTTGAGACTGAGTGATTTCTCTGCAGGGACATAGTGTAGAGTTAGTCACGATTGACCTTAAGCATCAGTTAGGGGACATAATAGTTAGTCTTACAACTGAATCAATAACCCTGGGGGGAGCAATGTCCGAGTGCCCCACTTTCTATCGATTGCCTTTCCTCTCATTTTATCATGCCTCTCTTTCTTATTTTCTTTAATCTCATTCATATTGATTTTATCCACACCATTATTGTTTCATCTTCATTTAGTTAAGTAGCAATCATTGTGTTTCTATTCACTATTTACTATAGATACAATAACCCACTCACATGGGATTTGATACTTTGACAAACCCGTGCACTTGCGGGTCACACACAAGGGGTGTGTCTGGCGCAAATAGGTTCTAAAGTAAAGACGTGCCTCGTGGCGTTTTGTACGTCCATACGGGTGTGTGTGCCTGACCCACAAGGGCACCCACATTCCCCTGTGGCTTCTCTATCCTCCCAAATAAATAGCTAAGTGTTCCACATGCCCCTATTGAAATTCCACACATGCGTGTAGATTCTCATAGGGGTGCTCACAGGGGCACTCACAAGCCCCTGTGTGCTCTCGGGATGGAAGAGAAGTCTGTGCAAAGTTTCACACGGGCGTGCAGAAATTACCCACACCCGTGTGTTGTTCACAGGGTCTTCCATAGGGGCATTCACACGCCCCTTGGTCTTCTCGGGATATAGGAGAGAACTCTACAGAGATCCACATGCCCGTGTGGAAATTACCCACGGGCGTGTGACCATCATAAGGCCGTTCACTGGGACATTCACACACCCCTGTGTCCTCTCGGGATGAGCTCTGAATGGAAACACACGCACATGTGGAAATTCCACACGGTCGTGTGTCTTTTCTGGATGACTTACAAGAAAATACAGACTCTGCAGAAAAATTTCTGCAAAACTTGGGCAAATACAAAGACTACATAACAATGAAAAACTGACCAGAGAATCATGAAAACATGCTCAAACAGCTAAGAAACTTCACCAAACACAATTAAGCACACTAAAACATCAATAATTCACAACAAAAACATAGCAATATCATATACAAATCAAGGTACCAACACTAAAGCTCTTATTCATGCGAAACTAAAACTAAGAACTAAAAAAACAGTAAAGACTTGGGTTGCCTCCCAAGAAGCACTTGTTTAACGTCACTAAGCTTGATGTACCTAACCTTACCACACGGGGCTCATAGATGAAAGTTGCCCTCTTACCTACAACTTGAAAACACGATGAACATAATCTTTTCAAGGTAGAGGGAGAGTTATTAAGCTTGTTACCACACAAGGGTTTGTCACCGTTACTTCGTGCATGCACATCCCCACTAGCATTGGGGCGCCTCTTGTGACATCTCCTTGCTCTTTTCATCTTTTAGAGCATCCTTTTCATTCTCCATTTATTTATCTAGAAAGCCCTCAAATGGGTCCCAACACATCATTTCCTGCACGTATTCATCAATCAACTTATCAGTGTTGTCAAGAAAATATAGAGTATCATTAAAGTTAAGAGAATGCCGCATGGCCTCGGTAAGACGGTAAGTCAATTTGTCATCACCAACTCTAAGTGTCAACTCCCCACCGTCCATGTCAATAAGAGCCTTGGAAGTGCGCAAGAACGACTTCCCAAGTATCAATGGTACCTTGGCATCCTTATCAACATCCAACACCACAAAGTCCACAGGAAATATGTACTTGTCAACTTTCACAAGTACGTCTTCAATGATGCCCATTGGATGTCTAACTGTTCAATCGGCTAATTGAAGTATCATCCGAGTGGGCCTAGGCTCTCCCAAGCCTAGTTTCTGAAAGAAAGTATAAGGCATGATGTTGATGCTAGCCCCTGAATCCGAGAATGCCTTCTCTTCACCTAAATTACTAATGTTGCAGGGAATAATGAAGCTTTCGGGGTTTTTCTTCTTGTTAGGCATATTCTTTTGCAACACCATCGAACATGAAGCATCTAAGATCACAAATGCACTATCCTCCAACTTCCTCTTGATGGTCAATAGGTCCTTGAGAAACTTTGCATAGCGAGGCATTTGAGACAACGCGTCTACAAATGGGATATTGATGTGCAACTGCTTGAATAGACCCAAAAGGTTCTTGTATTGCTCATCATTTTGGGCATTATTTCATCTTAAAGGGTAAGGGATTATTGGCTTGTAAAGTGGGGGTACCACCTCCTTCTCCTTGGCTCTATCCTCAACCTCCATGACCTCGGGTAACTCAAAATTAGTCTTTTCACTAAGGAGCCTACTCTCAACTTCAAGACCACTTCTCAAAGTGAACGCCTTCAGATGCTCTCTTGGATTGGTCTCTGTGTTGCGAGGAAAACTCCATTGAGGTTTTTCTGAAAGTGACTTCGCAATTTGGCCCACTTGATTCTCTAAGTTGTGCAATGATACGGTGTGGTTGTGAGGTGTAGCTTCAACCGATTGAAATCTTGTATCCGATAATTGAATGAACTTGGTCATAGCCTTCTCCAAGCCAGTCATCCGGTTTTCCAACCTTGAAACACTATTCTCCTTGTTCAGGGCTTGTTATTTTGGTTGGAAACCTAGTGGTGCCATAGTCTTCTATTGCCCTTGATTACTCCATGAAAGGTTTGGGTGGCTCCTCCACCCTGGATTGTAAGTATTGCTATATGGATTTCCTTGACCTCTTATTGCATTACCTACTAAATCAACCTGTTCATCAGAAGTAGTACCACCAATCAAAATAGGGCAATCAGATGACGCATGTCCTCGTCCACACCCAGTGGAACTCATCATGGCCGCTACTCTAGGAGAAGTTAGAGTATCTAACTTCTTGCTCAATGACTCAACCTGGGCTGCTAATGATGTGACTGCATCAATCTTATGAAGTCCGCCTACCTTCTTTCTGTCCCGTGTGTTCCACTGATAACTGTTTATAGCTATTTCTTCGATGAGATGTTGGATTTCTTTGGGGATTTTGCTTTCTGAGGTACCTCCTACTGCAACATCAACTAACTGCTTTATGCTTGGGTTTAATCCACTATAGAAAGTTTGAATAATTATCCACTCGAGGAACCCATGTTGAGGACATTTTCGCAGGAGCTCTTTCAACCTATCCCATGTCTCAAAATGAAACTCCGATTTCATTTGAACAAAAGAAGATATCTCATTCCTAGGAGGCAAATATTGAGCAAGAAAGCTTCTGCCATCTCTTCCCAAGTAGTGATTGACATTCTAGGTAATGAATGTAGCCATTGCTTTGCTCTCCCTTTCAAGGAAAATGGGAAGGCTCTCAACTTGATAGCATCATCTATTACTCCATTAATCTTGAGCATGTCACACACTTCAAAGAAGTTCTCAATGTGATTATTTGGAACTTCATCGGCCAAACCATTAAACTGTGCTGACTGTAGCATCTGGATGAAGCCTGGCTTAAGCTCGAAACTCTGAACTATAATCAGTGGCTACATAATATTGGATTGTGTGCCAAGAACAGTGGGTTTGGATTAATCAGAGAGTGTTCTCCGCTGCTCATTTTGTTCTGTCATATTATCAGGCCCTTCACCTTCTATCTTAGCTTGATTTGACTGTTCTTGCATAGGTTCTTTTTCCCTTCTATGAATTATTCTTCCAATGTCAGGATCATCATCAACTAAAGTGGAAGGGTTTCCTCAGGTCATAACCTGGAGCTGCAACCAAAGAAAGAAAAACAAATCAGAACAATGGAAGAATAAGAAAGTGTAAAGTAGAACAAGTGATGAATAGCTAAAATAGTAAAGTGCAAAATGCTTCCAAAATGCCTATTCCTGGGCAACGGCACCAAAAACTTGACACACTCCTTTCGTGTGTGTACCGCAAGTGCACAGACTGTCAAAGTAATTAAGTACCCTGGTGAGTGGGTAGTCATATCCATAGGGAATAGTGCTCAGAAATACAAATATTGCTATTTAAATATAATGAAGATGATTAAAGGGTTGTGTGAATAATATCAATGCAATTAAAAAATAAAGAAAAGAAGAAAGAGACACAATAGAAGTAAGGATAGGAAATCGATAGAAAATAGGGCACCCGGACAATGCTTACCCTAGGACTATTGTTTCAAGTGCAAGACTCCTTATTATGCCTCCTAAATGATGTTCAATGAGTCATAAAAATCCTAAGACACACAGTCCCAAACCTAAGGTCAACCGTGACTAACTCTCACACTATGCCCCGACTACAAGGGATACTCTTAACGCCTCACACTGTGTGGGGTTGCAAGAAGCTCTGGGGACTCCAAGTGATAAACCCTATTTCCAAGTATATATATAACCCTTTGTTCCAGACGAAAGAACCCTAGTCATAATTAAGCCCCAGCACTAAGGATTACTTTAACGCTTCACTTTATTGCTTGCACAACTAAGCCCAAGTAGAGTTTGCCTTCTAGCACTTCACTCTATCATAACCGCAAAGAACTCTTGGAATGTGGAGGTAGAATGAATCACATCGGAAGGGAAATGGGACATTCCGCTACCTCTCTACTCACCCTTTCGACCCTCTCCAGCCATGCTTTGTCTCTAACCCTCATGGTGTGTCACTCATCCACAAGGATTACCAAGATAGATACTCAACCTTAGAGTCACTCTAAGGGAAAATCAATGCAATAAACATTCAAGGATAGAAATCAATTAAAACATCAATTAAATAAGTATAATAAAGGTCAAAGAAACAAAATCATCCTAGGGTTTACAAGTCAAAGCACCTACTAGGGGTTTAGCTCTTCATGGAGCAAGATATAATCAAATGATGAAATCAAATTTAAAAGCATGCAATCCATAGGAAAACCCCTTCGTAGTCCATATCGATGGTCTTGTAGAGTTGCCTTGTCTTCTCCAAAGGTTCCCTCAACAAGACTAGGGCACACTTCGCTGAATCGATGCCAACGAAAGCTACCCCAATAACTATCTTCCGAAAAATGTTGTGTTAAAGGCTGTAGAACCACTCCAAAGACCTAGCCAAAGCCTCTGTAAACCCTAGCCGTGAGCGCCTCCAAAGATGGGGAAAAGTTGGGAAAAAGATTAAAAAAGGATCCTTTAAAACGTCTAAAATCATGGCTTTTATAGGGGCTGGAATTGGTCTTCCACACGGGCGTGTGGAATGTCCACAAGCCCGTGTGAATTTCCAGAAGTTGATTTCTTGCTAGCGGTAAACAGTAATTGCTACAGTGATTTTCTACAGCAAATTACTGTAGTACTTCACCAAAACTCTTCCGAATCCACACTTGTCATTGAGGCCACATGGATGGGTACACTTTCATGTGGTAGATCGCATCGCGTCTTCAACTAAACCACATTGACGAAAATCTTGCTAGCATTGTATAAGTCGGAACACATGAGTGTGACTGCCTTTATGCCACTCCAATTAGCATGGCCGCTCGAGCACAATGGAGGTTGGCACACACTCACATGTCTTTGAGTGCAACTTGTGTCTTCATGTTTGTTCACTCCAAGACTTCATTTACAAATGAATCCACGATCTACTTTTGATTACTTTCTTCCACAATTGTATCCACAATCCTAAATGCACAAAAGAACACAAATACGCATGCATAAGCGATAAAATTAGAGAAAAATAATGCTCAATAAAAGAAAAGAATATTTCGTAATACTTATACACAAGCACTTATCAAACTCCCCACACTTAAGCTTTTGCTTGTCCTCAAGCAAAGATAAAACATTAAAGCATCCAAGAAGGAAAAATTGAAAGTGCTTGGCCCTAGGTTCACCAAAAGAATGCAAAGGAAGCATTCTACAAGTACGGAAAACTTCCAACAACAAATAGAAAAAATCAATGCTCTACCTACAAACTTAAATAAAAAAGGATAATAACCCGATATCGTGTAAGTGTGTGTAAACTCACTCAAGTCAACCCAACGTATACTCCTCAAAGCTCTAAGTGAGAGGGACTTATTTATTTAGAAAAAGGAAAGAAAAAGTAGAAGATTTACACATCCTCTAAGGTAGCCCTTTCCTAAGCAGATGCTAAGGTGGCTTTCACACTATTGAGGTGGTAGCTCTTTCTACCAGGGTAGTAACTTTCACTCATCCCATGAGATAGCTCTTTCTCTCATGAGGACATAACTAGTATCCGACTTATGAGAGGAGCTTCATACTTCATAGGTGGTAGCTCTTTCCACCCCTAATACACAAACAATTCAATTATAACTTTTTTCTTTTCGTGTCTTTTTCATTTCCAATATTTTTTTTCCAAAGAAATTAAAACAAGAAACAAACTAAAGCATCCCCTTAAACGTCGAACTTGAATTTCCACAAGGTTTAATGAGTGAGTAGTGCAACAAGTGTCAATCGGGCAAAAATTCCTAAATAAATTCAAGTAAAAACTAGAGCATGAGAATATTCAATGTTAAAAGTTCTCCTAAACTTAAGAATATAACTATTGGAACTAAGGTGAACCGCCATTGGCTACATGAGCATGCACAATGAAAGCATAAGTATAGAACATGTGTAATGTGAACTCCCCCCATACTTAAGATGTACATTGCCCTCAATATATGCATGCAAGCACAATAAAATATATAGCAATCAAAACATATGTGGAGATAGGCAATTGAAACAATACTTTTCTAAACTCGTAATGGTATGTTTGATGGTGCTAATTTCAATGAGAGTTGAGTTCCAATGGGTTGTGGAGCACACACGGTCATATGAATGTCACATTGACCGTGCCAATGACTATTCCTAAAATTCCAAACTCACAAGACCATCTACATGTATACACAAGGGGGTTCAGTGAAGCTCAATAAAAATAGAATAAACTCGAGTCTATAAAGATATGAAAATGAAATACAACTCGAAGGAACTGAAAATAAAAAATAAACTCAGAAGGAAGATCTTTTCTGAGTAGTACAAGTCCAAAATAAATGCGGAAGTAAAATAAGAAAAATGTAAAAGCAAACAAAGGTAAAAGATACCTCAAGCATCGGTGTCCTACTGTGTTGTGTCTACTGCTGCTGCTAGTGATGATGATACTAGTGGTGCTGGAGAGGCCTGAGGAGTGCGGGGTCTCATCACGAATGGTGAAGTCACATCTCTCTCTAAGATTTGCTGTAGGATATCAAGACGTGCCATCACCTCAGTATGGTTCGCGGCCTTTGTAGTGCGAACCTCAGTCAGCTCTGTCCGTAACACCTCTACAGCACTCTCGAGCTTCTCAAAATGATCACTCTTGATAGAGAAAACATAATCACTAGAGGTGCCTCTTGTGCTGCAGGTGGTGCCTTTACCTCCATGTTCTCCTCCTGTGGCTTGAGCATAGGCTGAGATCCCTCTGCTGCTCTCCCTCTCCCTCAGCTATCACTGGTGGGGGCATAATCATAACGTATACTCTATCAGTCTTATCGTCTCTAGGCCAAGGAGTGATGGTACTATCATCTTCTTGGCCACTGTAATCGCGTCGAATAGACCCATCTGATAAGTGCTTGTGTGTTAAGAATACGAAGTGTTCTTTCCTTACAATAAGCATTACTTTTATTAGGTTTAAGCTCTAATACATATGTATTTGTGTTTTTTTGCTCATGTAGGGTTGTGAAGCTATGTTTTGAGAAAATAAGCCAAAAGTAGATCGTTAATGCACTATTTGGTGGAATCTTGGAAGGAACAAATGAGAAGACACAAGTGGGGCTCTAAGATACGTGAATGTGTACCAACCTCCATGTATTTAAGCCATTGCAATGAGTTAGAAGGGCACGAAGGCAGTCACATTTGAGTATAACGACTTATGGATTGATAGCAAGATCTTCACCAATGAGGCTTTTGATTGAAGAAGAGTTGCGATCTACAACAAAAACATGTGTCCGTTTATGTTGCCTCGATGAAAAGTGTGGAATTGGGAGTGTTTCGGTGGAATACTATAGCAGGTACTGCAGCAAAAGACTGTAGCAAGACACTATAGCAGTTACTGTTCACAGCCGGCCGAAAATCAGATTTCCATAGAATCCACACTGGCGTGTGGAAGTTATCCACGCCCGTGTGGAAATTCCATAGGATCATGTGGAAATTCCACAGGCTCGTGTGGAAAATCCACAGGGGCGTGTGGATGCCCAATTCTAGCACTATTTAAGCCACGATTTAGCCAGATTTTGGGGATCATATTTCCCCATTCTCTCTAACTTTTATCCATCTTTTGAGAGGCCGTCGGCTAGGGTTTTGAGGGGCTTTTGGCATTTCTTTGGAGTGGTTATTCGGATTCGACACCGCGCTTCGCTTGGAAGAAGGTTATTGGGGGAGCTTTCATCGGCATAGATCCGGCGAGGTGTACCCTAGGCCGGACAAGGGGACTTTCGGAGAAGACAAGGCTTCTCCACAAGACCATTGACATGAATACCGAGGGGGTTTTCCTATGGATTACTTATCTTTACTTTCGATTTCATTGCTGATTATATTATGCTCCATGGAGAGCTAAAGCCCCAAATGGGTACTTGGATTTTGTAAACCCTAGGATGTTATTGTTTCATTGACCTTCAATTATGCTTTCCTTAATTGATTCTTTTAATTGAGTTCCAATCTTGAATGCTTGTTGAATGATTTCTCCCTTAGATTAACACTAAGGTTAATAGTCAATACTGTTAATCTTTGTGGATGGGAGACACGTCCGAATATGCGTGTAAACCGCAAGTGCACGGGTGTCGAAGTAATAAAATACCTGATGAGTCGGGTAGTTGAATCTACAGGGAACAGGGCTACTAGTACTAACTTCTTTTCTGCTTTCTATCCTAATGATAAATGGAAAGGTGTGGTGATCTAATGTGCGAAGAAATCAATACTGGAGACGAATATGCAAGGGTGAAATGGAGGGAGAATCTCAATCAATAAAGATAAGGTACCTGGGCAAGGGTCTAACATGAAGTTCAAGATTCGCTAAATGCTTCTAAGCCGAGTCTAATGAGTCGAGGCAATCATAGAACAACTGGCTCTTACCTCCAAGCCACCGGTACTAGTCCCTTACAAGGTCCCGGTGGAGAAATCGCTCAATCTCAACACCTCACACCCCATATGACCGCCATACACTCTAGGGACACCTAAGAGTGAAACCGATTCCTAAAGATAGATCCAACCCTAATTCCCGGTGAAGAATCCCTAACCCCCTACAAGGTCCCAGCGGAGAAATCTCTCAATCTCATGCCTCATACCAAATATGGTTGCATAGAGTCTAGGGAATATGGAGATAGGAAACACTCAATTGGAAGGGAAAGGGGACGCTCCACTATCTCATGACTCATCCTCTCAACCCTCTTTAACCTTGAAGTTCTAACTCTAATGGAGACCTCTCTCTCATCAAAGTAACAAATCATGCATATACAATCAACCATAAGGATCAATTAAACATGCAAGCAATGGGAACACAAGATTAAAACTCAAATCAACTCGGATTAACTAGAAACATAAAGCAAATCAATACAAAAGAATAGATCCTAGGGTTCACATGCCCAAATACCTACTAGGGTTTAGCCCTCCATGGGGCAAGTTACAAAACAATGATTAATACAATGAAAAGCAATAAAAACCATAGAGAAAACCCCCTTGAATTCATGATGATGGGCCTTGATGGGTAGTTCAACGTCTTGAAGGATTCCTCTCTGAAGCTAGGTCCCCGGTGGCTTCCCAAATGCTATGACGCCAAAGAAAACTATCAAAGTTGGTGAAGAACACCCTCCAAATCGGCAAAGACCTCATCTCCAAACCCTAGCCGTCTCACCCCTCAAGAGCGGCACAAAAGATAAGAAAGAATAGGGCAAAATGGCTATTTATAGGCCTTAGATCGCGTCTGTCACGTGCCCCCAAGTGCCCATGTGGATTTTCCACGCGCCCACGTGGGATGCAGGAATTTCCACACGGGCCCATGGAATTTTCACGCGGCAGCGTGAACAGTAATTTTTCTACAGTACTTTCACAAAACGCGGTCCAAACACTCTTCTCTTGAGGCCACATGTCCGGGCACATGTCCATGTGGTAGTCTATAAGATGTTTCTTCATCGATGTATCTTTGAGAGGTTTTGCAATCTTCACAAAGAGAAGAAACATGAAGATGTGGCTGCCTTTGTGCCCTTCCAACTAGTGAATTGACTTGAATCCTCTTGGAAGTTGGCACACATCTCCACGTTCATGAACTCCTCTCATGTCTTGTCCTTGAGTTGAACAAGAACTCCCAACATTATGTCTTTATAGCCTATCTTTGCTTCCTTTTTACTCTTCAAGGCATTCACAACCTATATGCATAAAAGAACACCAAATACACAATATGAGACATAAACCATGGTAAAAATGATGCTCAATGCATGTAAAACATATATAAAAATATGCCTACTCAAGCACTTATCAATGGGTGACACACCATGAGGGTTAGACAAAGCTAGATTGGAGAGGGTTGAGAGGGTGAGTCGAGAAATAGCGAAGCGTCCCTTTTCCTCTCCGGTGCGATTTATCCTACCTCTATTTCCTAGAGTTCTTTGCGGTTACAATAGAGTGAAGTAGTAAGGGATGAACTCCGCTAGGGCTTAGTTGCACAAGCAATAGAGTGAAGCGTTGAAGTGACTTTAGTATCTGGGGCTTAATTATAACTAAGGGTCTTTCGCCTATACTAAAGGGTTAGATCTATACATAGGAATAGAGTTTATCACTTGGAATCCCTAGAACTCCATGCAACTTTGTGCAGTGTGAGGTGTTGAGACTGAGCGATTTCTCCACTAGGATATAGTGTAGGGGTTAGTCACGGTTGACCTTAGCTTTAGGACCGTGTGCTTTAGGATTTCCATAACTCATTGAGCATTAATCAGGAAGTATAATGGTAGGTCTTGCACTTGAAGCATAAGTCCTAGGGAGAGCATTGTCCAAGTACCCCACTTCTATTGATTGCCTTACCTCTCACTTACTTGTGCCTCTCATTCTTATTCCTTTTATTTCTGTTTACATCACATCTTATCAACACAATCATTATTCATCTTCACTTGGTTAAGTAGCAATTTAGGTAATTTTTATTCCTACTCTCGTGGATACGATACCGACTCACTTGGGGATTTATTACTTGACAAACCCGTGCACTTCATGGGTCACACACAAGGAGCGTTGTCACCATCCCAATGATGAGTCTGAAGTGATTCTAGACGAGGTTTGGATCCACATTCAAAGGGATAGGAGATTATAGCCATCAAACTCACCTTGGCGCCATGTGTGGAAGCTTTCCTAGGGTTTCTTCGGTGATTTACCTGTGACACGATTGAGTTAGAAGTTTTTATGCTTTTAATGTCTCTCATTATGTTTTACTTATTGAATGATTTCCCTCCACTGATGGATGGCTAATTTGTAGATGTTTGGGCATAGTGAACTCTAGAGTTTACTCTTTAACATTAATTGTTGGATTCATGTAATTAACTTGTTTACTTTATTGCAATCCATTCTATTTGAGTCTAATTGTGTGTTTGAATGCTTAATTGCGATTGTGGTAAAAGCCATATTTGTTATACCCATTGTGCTTTATGACGAGAAGAAATTCCCACCTAGCATAGACATGCCCCGATCTCGAGGAGATCTGTGGAGGAGCTCGGGTATAGGGTGCTTTAGAGACTCGGTCTCCTCAATTCTCTCAAGTGAGTTAATCATTATCTATTTGCTCTTTGCAATCATATGTAGTAGATCTTAGGAGAAATCATATCTCTACATGTATTCTTATTAGCGATAATATCTCTTCACAAGGGAGATTATTGATTGGATCACCCGCAAGTGTACGGGGTCATCAAGTAATACCCTGTGCGTGACTGATACATTATCCATAAGTATGTAGGTCGCACACAAGTAATACAGTGGTACCTCATGAGGGGTAGGGTTGTCAAACCACAGGGACTATACTTAAAGCACTAATACTTCTTCTTATCTCTAATTAAGCAAGAATTGGATTTGGTAAAAAGAAGAAAAATAAGAACAAGTAAAGAAAGGAACATATGCAATTATCAGGCAGATTAGGATCGAGGTTTTAACAACAAGAGAGCAATGCCCAGGATGATTCCTATGAGCTATAGTATGTTGACTTCTAATGCCTACTAGGTACATCCTACAGTTCTTGTGTGTGCTCAAAAACAATGTCACATCTATGGTAAAATACACCAAGTTTTGCATATGGTAACTCAAGTGGTTTCATACGACATCGAAGTTTTACTATCACATAGGTAACTACAAACTCATGGCAATCCACACACCTAAGTTTTACCTAGGCAACTCGTCTCAAATCAAACACATCAGTTATGCAACATAAAATTTAACTACAACAAAACCAATAGGGACTTCAGTAAACAATTAAAAAGCAAGTATTCAAAGCAGCCAGCATCATAGTTCAACATCCGAGGCACCATGATTGTTAGCCCTTTATGGATGGGTACAACATGGAAGAAACAAAATAATCATCTAAAGGAAAGGAACGACATTACCCTTCTTCTCAAGATATTCTTCCTAATTAAGCTTCCTTGATGCTAACCTCATTTGCCTTATGCCTCCAACTCCTTCTTTTGATCCCTTTAAATGGTGTGGTAAAGCTTGGTCTTCGCCATCATCCAAGTCCTCCTCGTGGAAAAGAAAATCCCTTAAAAAATATGAGATTGAAACCATAAAAAGCTGGATAAAAAGGCTGATTTTGGGTTCGACAAGATCTAAGCACGATTGTTCTTGGACCATGCTTCCTGTGGTGAATTCTAAGTGAATCGCTGGTAGTGTTCAACTGGGAAAATCATGGGGAGGAGCACGATCATAGCTTCACCCATCCTTCACACTGCAGACCTTGCTAGGAGCATCCCGACGATACTTCCTTATTGAGCGTAAACCTTCTCGACCGAGAGAATCAGGAGAAACACTGGGGTCAGGCCAGGACCGTGCTTTGCAAAAACATCCCCTGCTTGAAAGTCATCACTTGGTCCTCTAGGATGAAATAATCAAAGGTATAGAGCACGATCGTCCGCGATTGTTTTAACTTGAACACTTAGAAAAATCCTCATTCTTTTGCTTGTTTAATCTGATTTCACCCAAATTTGCTTCAAACCCCGAATCCCCTGACAACATATACCCGCATTAGCAATCACGAATATACACCAAAAGTATCAAGTGAAGGGTTAACATCCTATGACAAGATGCTCCACAATTAGGGCAAGGTGATGAAACTTTAGGTCTTTTAAGTAAAAGTGAGTCTATGATTTGGCTTCAAAAGTTACTAACACACATGTGTGTCCCCTTTAGGTCTAAGAATTTCCAACAAAATGATCATCGATCATCATTAGCAAAGCACTCATCCACCAAAAACAGCCATGCAACCCTCCCCCACACTTGAATGCTACATTATCCTTGATGTAAAAATGTATGCCATGCATAAAAAAAAAAATGGAGAACAAACAATTAAAGAGGGGGATTTATGGGACTTTCTTGAACAGTAAGTAGTGATGTTGCCACCTCAATGTGTGCTATTCAAAAGTCAAATTTCTTGAACACAGGTAGAGTCGATGTTCGTGCTCTCAACGTGTTTATCAACTTGAAGCATCCACATAATCCCTGAGATGAGTGGAGAAACATGAGTGAAGCTCAAGAGAATAATAAAAACAATGATTGAAATAGAATAGCTGAAAATAAAATAACCAAAATATCAGTATAGCAGGAGACTTCCCTTGCTAACTGAACTACCAAGTTTAACAAGGAAAAGAGAACAATAATAAATGAGAATAATGATATATAACTATAGCTATATGATCAGTACGGGGCACTATCGAGCTGGAAATCATCGCTGGGAGAAGTGGAATCAGCATGAGACTCTCCCAAATCAAAAGTATCAACCCCAATGTAGTGAGTGGGGCACACAAGAGAAGTAGTCTCAGGTGACAGTCGCACACCCAAATGCTTGGCTATCTGTGCCACACTCCTCCAGAGCTACCGTAACTGTCATAATGAACAAGTAACCTATTCTAAATAGTAAATGTGAGCTCAGAGTGGCAAGGGTAACCTCTGGCATGAGATAGTAGCAGGCGGTGGAGATGTCGAGCAGCATCACCTATAGTGGGTAGATCAGGAGAAGAAGTGGAGGAAGAATCGGTGGGCTGATGGATGTGGTACTCAACTTCTAACAACCGACACTCTACAAAGCATCCCCATCGACCTCGCTGTCTCAAGGGTTGCGGGTGTCAAGCCATCTACCACCGCATCCCGCTTGTCCCCTCAGAATGCCCATGCGCCTAATCGGCTGACGGCGGGTAGGGGCCGACAAAAAGGGCTCCAATGCGAGGGTCGGCCCCTGGTGCAAAATAGAAACTGTGACCTTATACACTAGATGTACATGGAACCCGTCCATCATACTCAATAGAAAATCGAAAATCACTGCAGCCTAATGACCCCATCATCACACCTCATCCTATTAGGTGTGACGAGTATGAAGTGAATATATCTGAGTTCTGTAGAATGGAGGATGGTGGCTTTCGTCCGGTGGTGGTCATAAGTGGGAGCAATGCTCAAACACAAGTAAGCATCCTCTAGAGACTCCCCCACCCGGTCGGGAGATCAATAGTGCATCATATGTATGAGTTTGAGTGAACTCTGCATCATATAGCCCTAACTAGATGGGGAAATTGATGAGATTCATCCAGTGCGTCATGCTGAATGCCTGAAATTGGATGAAATCGGCTCGATGGAATGCAACAGTATCCCTAGAGAGCTGAACGTGGCTAACACCTCGAAAAAGCACTACTCATAGGTGCTTTACCGCTGATCATAAATGCCTTTTTCCATACACCGCACCAAGTGCTTATTTGACCTCACCTTCTAGTCCAACCTCCCTGAGAACATCCCAATCAATCTATCTCAAATCACCGAAATGCCATCGGTAAAGATGAGCAAAACTATCCTTATGCATTTGAGTGTGGAACACTAATGCTGAGTCCACATCAGGAATGGGCCTCTCGATCCGGGGCCTCTTAGAAGGCCCAGCGGCAGTGTGCTTCTTCGTCATGATCTCCAAGAAGAAAAAGATAAACCAAGTTAGTTCAAACATGCCAAGAATCAGGGAGAGCACAGTTATGCTAGTGCCACTCTAACCGTGCTTAACATAAAAAGCGGGGCGAGCGCCATGTGTCTTATGCTTAAGGTAAGAGGGCATGACCGCATTCAGAGCATGACCGCTATGGGCAACCACGCCCCAGTATGACCTTGCATACGCCATCCTCAAGAACTTAGAAATATTTGATGAAAATCCATGAAAATCTAGCATGAAGAAATGAAACAAGTACTAAATTAAGAGAATGACAAGCTAATAGTGTAAAACAAAGTAAGAAAGACAAATAAACTCTTACCGAACTTGAGGGATAAGAATGGAGAAAAGAAGAGTGAGCTCAAAGAAATGTGGTAAGAAACGAGAAACCCTCATGGTGATTTAAAGCACGAGGAGAGAATGTGGAAGGCTAGGAGTCGAGGTGAATGCGAGGAGGCCGGCGATGAAGGGGTTTCAAAAGAAGATGGGAGACGCGATCGTTCACATCCAATCATGGGTAGAGTACACTCGTGCTCGGGCACGGAAGTTAGGGCAAGCACCCTGACTAAAACACGGTTATGCTCTAGGTGTGCTCCTCCCTTATATTCTCAGGAAAAATTTCCCAAAACACCTAAGGGGAGGACACAATCATGCCAATTACATGGAGATAGTGCTTACTGACTTGACACACTTATGCTTAGCCTGTGCTTGCTCTGGAATGCTTCAAAAACTGATGACAAAGAGAATCAAGGGCTCAAGCATGGGCGTGCTTAGCCCATGTTTTGCCTGAAAAAATTGCAGGGCAAAGTCTTTCCTCCTCCATGATAGACAAATAAAACACTTGAGGTGATAGGAAGTATTGCAAACATGTTGATAAAAGCCAAAAATACCATGAGAGACCAAAATTAACATGAATATAGCATCAACAAAAACAAAATGAAAAACAACGATAAGAGCAAAATAACACAACAACTTGGGTTATCTCCCAAGAAGTGCTTGTTTAACGTCACTAGCTTGACGTACCTTTTCTTTTCTTAAGGAGGTTCATGGAATCGAGACCTTTCATGACCACATGAAATACAACTGCATAAGTAGGGCAATAACAAATTAATCAGATTGATCTCACCAAAAGTCCAAGGATTTGGATGGTCAGAAACATCAGTGATAGGTGGTGAGATGGGTGGCTTTTCCCTCTTAGTGGTCACCTTCTTACACCACTTCATTGAATGGGAGGTCTTTTTCATTGGCATTTCTAGTGGTACAGAGACCTCGATGGTCGCCAAGTCTAAATAGTAAGATTCTTCCATCACCTCCTTTGGTGCTTCATCTTCCAAGGGGTTGTCCTCTAATAATTCAACGAGCTCATCTTTCATGAATGTTCCTGTACAAATTCAGATACAAATTCATCAATAACATCTACACAATGACATGTGTCATCAAAATCCATTGTATGCCTCATGGAATCCTCAAGCTTGAAAAATAATTTCTTCTTCACCCACTCAGTGTCATTCTCGCCATCCTTAACATTGAAGTTGCTAAGAATGACCTTCCAAAAATTAATGGCACCTTTACTCTTGTCATCAACATCAAGAATGATGAAATCCACCGAAAAATAAACTTTTTCCACCTTTAACCGTAACATCTTCAATTATGCCTCTTAGTTGCCTCGGCTGGACCTGTCGGCCAACTGCAAAGTCATAGTGGTGAGTTTTGGTTCTCCAAGACCAAGCTTTTGGAAGATTTTATTGGGCATGAGGTTGATGCTTGCTCCAAGATCGGCTAAATATTTCTCATCTACTAACCCTCCTATAGTAGCGAGGAACAATCAACTCTCAAGTCTTTTCTCCTTCTTGGCTTGGGGAGTTTGTTAGTGATCAACACTGAACATTCCTCACTAAGTGTCACTGAAGACACTTCCTCCAGTTTCCTCTTGTTCATGAGTAGTCTTTAAAAATTTGGCATACCTCGGCATTTGAGCAAGGGCTTCAACAAATGGGACATTAATATGCAAAGTCTTGAACACATCAAGGAATCCCTTATATTGCTCCTCCTGTTGATCCTTTTTCATTTTCACAGGGTAAGGAAGTTTTGGTTGGTATACCGGCAGTGCATCTTTTTCCTTACTCTATTCTCTTGCCTTCTCCTCTAAGTCAGTTGGAGCCCTAGGATCAATGTCAATAGTGGGTTCAACATTCTCCATCTTAGGCTTCCACTCAGTAGGGATTGGAAGTTGCATTCTACTCCTCAAAGTGATGCCCTTCAGGGATTCCTTCGGGTTTACCTCTGTGTTGCTAGGGAGTGATCCTAGGAGTCTTTCCTCTATCAATTTAGACATCTGGACCATGTGATGCTCAAGATTCCTCACGGTGGTGCTAGTGTTCCTCATCATTTCCTCATGACCCAAAAGACGAGTTTCAATATTCTTGATGAATTGGGTTAACAAACCAGTAAGTACATTAGATGGCTTTGAGGATGAATAAGAGGACAGTTGTTGCGCATTCTGAGAGAGAGGTCTATGATGTTGTTGTTGTGCCACTTGCCCTTGTCTTGGTTGACTCCATGTCAAATTTGAAGGATTCCTCCATCCAGCATTGTATGTGTTATTGTATGGGTTGTTCTAATAATGATAATTCTGTCCAACAAAATCTACTTGTTCAATCTGCCCTATACCCGTATTAGAAGAAGAAAAATGATAACTAGGCTCTCTTAGAGGTCCCCAACTATCACAAGGAGGTCCTGAAACATGAGAGATCGATTGCATGCTGTCCAGCCTCTTAGTAATTTCTTTAACCTGGGTTACAAGGGTGGTAATGGCATCTACTTGATAAATACCGGCTGCTTTTATCGGTTTGATCCTCTCTAAACTCCATTGGTAACCATTGTTTCCTATTTCCTCAATCAAACTATATGTCTCACTTGTTGCTTGTTACATAGAGAATCTCAAGATGCTTCATCAAGCATCTACTTTGTAGCGTTGTTTAGTCCATTGTAAAAGATTTGGTTTTGCATCCATTCCATAATTCCATGTTTTGGACATTTTTTCAACATCTCCTTGTATCTCTCTCAAGTATCATATAAGGATTCTGATTCCAATTGTAGGAAAGAGGAGATATCACTCCTCAACTTAGTGATCTTTACTGGAGGGAAGTATCTTGTGAGAAAAGTTTCTGACACCTGCTTCCATGTTATAAGAGACCCTTGTGGCAAGGAACTTAACCATTGTTTATCCTTTCCTCACAACAAGAATGGAAAGAGTCTCAGGCGAACAGTATCTTCAAACACTTTGCTCACCTTAAAGGTAGCGCAGATTTCCAAGAAGCTCTTAAGATGCTCATATGGGTCTTCATCCTGAAACCCATCAAACTAACATATTTGTAGCACCATGTGAATGAAATTGGGCTTCAATTTAAAGTTATTTGCCACAATAGGAGGTTAAACGATGCTTAACCCCACTCCTTCCAGATTTGGCTGGGTAAAATCAGAAATACTTTGTTGTTGATTTCCGGCCATCACCTATTTTTGTCCTACTTCCACACTAATTTCCACTAACCCTATCTCACTGAAATTGATCTATCTAACTCTTCTTTGGAAGTTCCTCTCAACTTCAAGATTAGGGTTCGCCAATGGACTTGACGTGCTTCCACCGGTCATACAATTATGCCTACGTGCGATAAAATAGAGCATTGTAACCTTAAGAATATAAAAAGAATGAAATGAAAACAAAGCTAAAGGGGATTATAAAAAAGAAAAAGGTAAATAAATATTCACAAGTATGAACAGAGTTAATGAACTAGATCACTAGAAGCCAAATTTTTCTAAAATTTACCAATCCCTGGCAATGGCAACAAAAACTTGATGCGTTATCCGCAAGTATATGGGTCACACACAAGTAATACAATGGTACCCCGTGAGTTGTAGGGTTGTCAAACCACAAGGACTGGAATTAAAGTACTAATTCTTCTTCTAATCTCTAATTACAAAAGAATTAGATTTGCTAAAAGGAAGAAAAATAAGAACAAGTATAAAAAAAACAGATGGAATTATCAGGCAGATTAGGATCAAAGTTTCAATAACAAGAGAGCAATACCCCGGGATGATTCCTATGAGCTATAGTATGCTGACTTACTTCTAATGCCTATCAGGTACATCCTATGGTTCTTGTGTGTGCTCAAAAGCAATGTCACATCTATGGTCCTCAAATGCACCATGTTTTGCTAAGGTAAATACGGGTTTCATACATATTGAGCTTTGCAATCACATAGGAAACTACAACTATGGCAATCCACACAGCAAGTTTTACCTGAGCAATTATGCAGATAAAACACATCAAGTTATGCAACACAATATTTAACACAAGAAACCAATATAACTCTGTAAACAATTAAAAGCAAGTATTCAAAGTATACAAAGCATCATAGTTCAACATCCCGGGGCACCATGGATGGTTAGCTCCTTATGGATGGGTACAAAATGGAAGAAATAGATAAAGATCTAAGGGAAGAAGGCATGACTCCCTCCTTCTCAAGATATTCTTCCTATTTGAGCTTCCTTAATGCTAACCCTACTTCCTTGTGCCTCCAACTCGTCCTTGATCCCCTTAGATTGTGTGGTGAAGTTTCATCTTTGCTCTCATCCATGTCCTCTCGGTGGAGAAGAAAATCAGTGAACAAAGATGAGGTTAAAACCTTACAAAGCTGGAGTGAAAAAGCTGATTTCGGGCTCGACACGATCTAACCACGGTCGTGCTTGGACCGTGCTTCTCATTGAGATTTCTGTGCAAATTGGCTAAGTGTTTGCCTGGGAATATCGGGTGGAGAAGCAAGTCGTGCTCTACCCGTGCCTCACCTGTGCACGACCGTGCTAGGAGTATCTCAAGCGTGCTTCCCTTATTAGGTAGAAACCTTCTCTAGACTAAGAAAATCAGGGAAAGAGCACGGTTGTGCTAACACCGTGCTCGGCCTGAAAGCACAACCTTGCTTGAGTTATCACTAGGTCCTCTTCAGGCTAAAATAATTAGGGGGACATAGCACTATCGTGCTCTGCCCGTGTTTAACTTGAACACTTAGCAAAATCCTCATTCTTTCCTTGTTTAATCCCTGATTTCACTCCAAATTACCTCCAGCCCCTGAATCCTGCACAAAGAATAAATATACTCAGAATAGCACCAAATATACACCATAGTAGGCTAAAGGAAAAATAAAATAATGAAATTAGGGTAGATAAATATGATATAAAATGTACTCATCAATAACACAGGGGTCATATTCCTTGGGGCAAAGAGCTACAATTACTTCCTCTTTACTCATTGTTTAGCCTACAAATTCGTGTGCAAGTGTCCTAGATCACTAAAAAGGTGAAAAAGAACTAAAGTAAAATGTCTACACGCCTAGGTGAATGAGTGGGAAACCTAGAGAAAATAATGGTCATGGATGGGGATCCCATCAGGGCTACAAATGCTAGAAGAATGCTAAAGTAGGTAATTCATTGCCTATTTCTTCTTCAATTACATCATTGAGCTTACCTAGGCTTTTTTAAGGCCTGTAGCACAAAAGGAACGAATTAAACCACAAAAGGGCAACGATTCATCAAAGTACACATGAATAGTGCAAAACAAATACATATAAAATACACTCATTTAGGTGTTTATCAAACATCCCCACACCTATGTGTTTGCTTGTCCTCAAGCAAACAAACATGAAGAACAGGGGTAAGAAGATAAATGGCTATATGTATCACCTCAAGCTCAAAAGTAAAGAACTCCACAAGCACAAATAAAAAGAAATCAAGAAAGCGAGTTCTTCTATAAGAAACAACATAATAATAATCTTGTTTTTATCTAAAGTGCTCTTGTGAGTGTGTGCAAACCTCCTACCCCATCCTCCTCACCCTGGATTAGCCTAGGATGTCCATTCACCCTGATAAGTGCTTGTGTGATATGAATACAAAGCATTCTTTCCTTATGTTGAGCATTACTTTTCTCGGGTTTTTACATTAATATGTGTGTTTTTATGTTACTTTTATGCAGGTAGGGTTGTGAAACCAATTATGAAGGAAAGAAGCCAATGTTGATCACAATGCACCGATTTTGGAGGAAATCTTGCTAAGGTTCAAACGCGAAGATATAAGTCGGGTGCAAGATGCTAGAGTGTGTGCCAACCTCCGCATATTTGAGTTTGCACAACCATTTGGAGGGGCACAAGGGTAGTCACACTCAAGCATTCTGACTTATGCACATAGAACAAGATCTCCATCAACTTATCCGTCATTGAAAAAGCAAAGCGATCCACAGCATAAACGTGTGCCCGTTTATGTTACCTCGATGAAAAGTGGATTCGGGAGTATTTTTGGCATAGTACTGTAGTAGGTATTGTACCAAACACTGTAGCAAATAATCTAACAGTTACTGTTCACAGCCGGCCAAAAATGACAGTTTCAGAGAATCTACACATGCGTGTGGAAATTACCCACGCCCATGTGGAAATTCCCTACGGGCATGTGAGGCATCCACGCCCGTGTAATCGCCCGATTCCAGCCCTATTTAAAGCCGAATCAGCCCCGATTTTTGCATTCTTTTCTCCATCTTTTCCCCAACTTGAGAGAGGGCTTCAGCTAGGGTTTCGAGGGGTATTGGCCAAGGTTTTGAGAGGTTCTACGGCTCCGACATCGTCATTCCTTAGGAAGAAGGTTGGTAGGGGAGCTTTGAGGCGTATCCTATAACGGACGAGGGAATCCTTGGATGACGAGTAGAGGACTTTCCACAAGACCATCAACACGACTATCGAAGGGGTTTCTTTATGGATTCATTGCTTTTACATTCTATTTCTATGATTGTACTTAGCTCAATGGAGAGCTAAACCCCTAGTGGGTACTCGGGTATTGTGAACCCTAGGATGTATTTGTTTCTTTGAACCTCTTTATTATGCTTTCCATAAATTGATGTTTATTGTGAGTTCCAACCTTGAATGCTTGATTGCATGAACATTTCCCCTAGAGTGACACTAGGGTTGGGAGTTCTTGTTGGTAACCTTGTGAGTGAGTGACACACCACGAGCGTTAGACAAAAGCTAGGTTGGAGAGGGTTGAGAGGGTGAGTCGAGAGGCAGTGAGGCGTCCCCTTTCCCTCCAACGTGATAGATTCTACATCCGTTCCTCGAGTTCTTTGCGGTCATAATAGAGTGAATGGTCTAAGGGATGAACTTCCACTGGGGGCTTAGTTGCGCGTGCAACGGAGTGAAGCGCTGAGGTGATCTTAGTATCTAGGGGCTCAATTGTGGTTAGGGACCTTCCACCGGACCAAAGGGTTAGGTCTATAATAAGGAAGAGATTTATCACTTGGAATCCCTAGAGCTCATTGCAACTCTATGCGAGTGCGAGATGTTGAGATTATTCGATTTCTCCTCCAGGACATGTATAGAGTTAGGCATAGTTGACCTTAGATTTGGGACTATGTAATTAAGGATTTTCATGACTCACCATTGCATTGATTAGGAAGCATAATAGAGGGTTCTTGCACTTGAAACAGTTATCCTAGGTGGAGCATTATCCGGGTACCCCATCTTTATCGATTGCCTTATCCCCTTCTTTACTTTTGCTCTCTTACTTGTTGCTTTTATTGTTGAGAATTGAATCATTATAACACTCATCATTATTGATCTTTTACATAGCTAAGAACCGAATTAAGTATTTTTATTCCCTACTCCTTGTTGATTCGATACCCACTCACCCGGGATTATTACTTCGACAAACCCGTGCACTTGCGGGATATACGCAAGGGGATCTTGTCACACCCCACACACAATGAGCTAGCATTAGAAATGCTAAAGACACCCTCAATAATCAATCAAGAGTCCTTCAGTCCTTAAGTAAAGCTATAGTCTTTGTGTGAATGAAAAACATGTTCCAGGAGGTCAATAGGTTTTTTACTTCTCGTTTTAATTTTATTTTAATTTTTTTTTTATGTTTTTTTTTTCAAGTCCAACTAACGTAGACTACACAAAATATTTCTAGAGGATGAACATGCTGATTAGGCACAAGAGCCACCTAACTTACACGATTAGATGTCTACATAGACACATTCATGCTTTACCAATAGAGGAATACTGTCATAGACTCCTTTTTCTTCTCTTTTTATTATATATATATATGTACCCTATCTCATGTCTCCTAGTTTAATACCTACTACACTTCAGTTAGGCTATAGAAAAACAATAAAGGAACCAAAAGCTCTAAAAAGAATATTGAAAGTGGAATTTAACATTCTAACACCAATATCAAAGTGATGGGTTAGCTAGAATGTATAAGGCGGAAGTTTTCATAACAGAGTGTGAGGATGAACTAGAGATAAAACAGGACTTCCATTCAAGCACAAATAAGAAATACAACTCACATCTATCATTCTTTCAAGCTAGGAAGTTTTTACTAGGTATCATAGCTACCATAGGTAAGACCAGCATGCATAAGTATGAAATACCCCATCCCCACACCTAGAGTCATACATTGCTCTCAATGTACATAAAGCAGCAGTAAATGGTGAAAAATATGAGATGGTGTACAAAAACTTCCCCATTTTTTGGTGAGAATTATACAATACATACATGAATACGGGGTGAGTTCAATCCTTGAGGGATGGTGAGAGTGCATGATAAGTTCTTGTATATTAGTAATATAAAGTATTCTTTTCTTGCAATGAGAATTATTTTTCTCAGATTTTATCGCTCATATATGTGTATTTGTGTTACTTTTGTGCATGTAGGGTTGTGGAGACAAGTGTGGAAGAAAGAAGACAAAGTAGATTGTGAATACACTTTGCTGAAGAAATCTTGGAGTGAACAAATGTGAAGGCACAAGTTGTGCTCAAAGACATATGAGTGTGTGCCAACCTCCGTTATGCTCGAGTGAACATGTAAATTGGAGGAGCACAAAGGCAGTCACACTTATGTGTTCGGACTTGTGCAATGCTAACAAGATTGTCGTCAAATGTGATTTTATTGAAGATGCAACGTGATCTACAGCATGGATGTGTGGCCATTCATGTGGCCACCATGAAAAGTATGAATTCAGGAGTATTTTGGGGAGTATTATAGCAGGCTACTGTAGTAAATTATTGTAGCAGTTACTGTTCACAGGCCACTGAAAAATCAATTTCTGCAAAGTCACATAGGCTTGTGGAAATTCCACATGCCGATGTGGATGCCCGATTCTAGCCTATTTAAAGCCGCGACTTCTGCCCGTTTTGGAAATCTTTTGGCCCTATGTTTTTCTCATCTTTTCTCTTTCGAGGCGCTCGCAACTAGGGTTTGGAGAGGCTTTGGCAAGGTTTTTTCAGAGGGGTTCTATGGTCTTCAACACCATATTCCTTTGGAAGATAGTTATTGGGGGAGCTTTGATCGGCATCAATTTGGTGAGGTTTGCCATAGGCTTGATGAGGGAACCTTTGGAGAAGACGCAACCACTCCACAAGACCATTGACACGAATACCAAGATCGTTTTACTTATGGATTGCATGTTCTTACTTTCAATTTCATTATGGATTGTATCTTGCTCCATGGAAAGCTAATCCCCTAGTGGGTACTCGGACTTGTAAACCCTAGGATGATGTTGTTTCTTTGACCTTTCTATTATGTTCCTTTAATTGATGTCTTTATTTGAGTTCTAATTTTGAATGTTTGTTCAATGAGTTTTCATTTAGAGTGATACTAGGGTTGAGAACTTACATTGATAATCCTTGTGAGTAAGTGACACACCATGAGGGTTAGACAAAGCAAGATTGGAGAGGGTCAAGAGGGTAAGTCGAGAGGTAGCGGAACGTCCCCTTTCCCCTCCGGTGTGATTTATCCTACAATCACGTTCTAAGAGTTCTTTGCGGTCATAATAGAGTGAAGTACTAAGAGACAAACTCCTCTGGGGCTTAGTTGCGTAAGCAATAGAGAGAAGCGTTGAAGTAATCCTTAATATTTGGGGCTTCATTGTGACTAGGAGTCTCTCACCTGGACCAAAGGGTTAGATCTATGTTAGGGAATAGGGTTTATCACTTGGAGTCCCTAGAGCTTTAACCAACTTTGCACAATGTGAGGTGTTGAGATTGAGCGATTTCTCTGCTGGGGCATAGTGTAGGGTTAGTCATAGTTGACCTTAGGTTTGGGACGGTGTATTTTAGGATTTTCACGACTCATTAAGCATCAGTTAGGAGACATAATAGTTGGTTTTGCACTTGAACCAATAGTCCTAAGGGGAGCAATGTCCGGGTGCCCCACTTTCTATCTATTGCCTTTCCTCTCATTTTTTATAGCGTCTCTCTTTCTTGTTCTTTTTATTTCTTTTCATATTGATATTGTTCACACTACTATTGATCCATCTTCACTTTAGTTAAATAGAAATCCTTCTGTTTTTTATCACTATTCCCTATGGATATGACTACCCACTCACCAGAGTATTATTACTTCGACAAACCCGTGCACTTGCGGTACATACGCAATAGGAATTTTGTTAGTGAACCTCTTTTCCTAATAATCCTACAAAGAAAGATCAAGAAGTTGATCACAACTCAAAACTCATAAATGGATAGAATAATGATAACAAAAAACAAAATGAACAGAGTTAAGTAGGGATTGAACCCTTGCTAACTACAAAATACAAGAAAACAAGTACACCACAAAATACAATAAAGTACTAAAATAACAACAAAAATGAGAAGAAACTCATGCGTGTCAAACAACAATCAATGTGGGTGTTGTGCATCCTGAGGATTAGGTGGTGCCATTGATGTGGTGATGGCGGATGTGTGCTGACAGATGAGGAAGACCCCTATATGAGTGATAGGACCTCTGACATGTTCCTGGACATCTGGCGCAAAACTACATCTCTTCAAGCAATTACTCAACTGGAGTAGGAATGTCCTCAGATGCTAACTTTGTTTCATGTGAAGGTGATAAGTGCTTGTGTGTTAAGAATGCGAAGTATTATTTCCTTACGATGAGCATGACTTTTATCATGTTTAACCACTAATACATGTGTATTTGTGTTCTTTTGTGCATGTAGTGTTGTAAAGCTGAGTATTAAGAAAAGAAGCCAAAAGTAGATCATGAATGCACTATTTGGTGGAATCTTGGAAGGAACAAATGCGAAGACACAAGTGGGGCTCTAAGATACATGAATGTGTGCCAACCTCCATGTATTCAAGCCATTACAATGAGTTGGAGGGGCACGAAGGCAGTCACATTTGCGTATCCTAACTTGTGCAATGATAGCAAGATCTTCACCAATAAACCCATTAATTGAAGAAGCGAAGCGATCTGCAGCATAAACGTGTTCCCGTTTATATTGCCTTAATGAAAAGTGGATTCGTGAGTGTTTTTGGCGGGGGTTATTGTAGCAGGACATTGTAGCAAATCACTGTAGCCATTTACTGTGGTAGTTACTGTTTATAGCCGGTCGAAAATCAGAATTCCAGAGAATCCACACAGGCGTGTGAAAATTCCACAGAGGTGTGTGGAACATCCATAGGCCCATGTGGATGCTCGATTCCAACCTATTTAAAGCCCTTTTTTCAGCCCGATTTTAGGATCCTTTTTCCTATCTTTTCTTTAAATTTTGAGAGGCTGACAGCTAGGGTTTAGAGAGGCTTTGGGAAGGCTTTTGGAGTGGTTCTACGGTTTTGACACCACGTTTTCTCTTAGAATATAGTTATTTGGGGAGCTTTCGTCTGCACCGATCCGGCAAGGTGTGCCCTAGGCTTGACAAAAGGGGACCTTTGGAGAGGACGAGGCCACTCCACAAGACCATCGACATGAATACCGAGGGGTTTTACTATAGATTGCATGTTTTTACTTTCAATTTCATTATTGATTGTATCTTCCTCCATGGAGAGCCAAAAACCCTAGTAGGTACTAGGATTTGTGAACCCTAGGATGTATTTGTTTGATTAACCTTTTATTATGCTTTCCTTAATTGATGTCTTTAATTGAGTTCCAATCTTGAATGCTTGTTGAATGATTTCTCCCTTAGAGTGACACTAGGGTTGAGAGTCTATATTGGTAATCTTTATGAGTGAGTGACACACCGTGAGGGTTAGACAAAACAAGATTGGAGAGGGTCAAGAGGGTGAGTCGAGAGGTAGCGGAGTGTCAACTTTCCCATCCGGTATGATTTATCCTACCTCCATGTTGCAAGAGTTCTTTGCGGCTACAATAGAGTGAAGGGTTAAGGGATGAACTCCGCTGGGGCTTAGTTACGCAAGCAACAGAGTGAAGCGGTGAAGTGACTTTAGCACCAGGGGCTTAATTGTGACTAGGGGTCTTTCGCCTGGACCAAAGGGTTAGATCTACATATAGGAATAAGGTTTATCACTTGGAATCCCTAGAGCTTCTTGTAACTTTACATAGTGTGAGGTGTTGAGACTGGCTGATTTTTCCACCGGGACATAGTGTAGAGTTAGTCACGGTTAACCTTAGGTTTGGAACCGTGTATTTAAGGATGTCCATAACTCATTAAGCATTAGTTAGGAAGCATAATAGTTGGTTATGCACTTGAAACAATAATCCTAGAAGAAACACTATCTGTTTACCCCACTTTTATTGATTACTTTTCCTCTCACTTATTTGTGCCTCTCTTTCTTATTTTCTTTAGTTTGTTTACATCGATCTTTATCCATACCATCATTGTTTCATTTCCACTTAGTTAAGTAGCAATCTTAGTGTTTCTATTCCTTATTCCCTGTGGATATGATACCCCACTCACTTGGGATTTATTACATTGACAAACCCGTGCACTTGCGGGTCACATGCAAGGGGAGTTGTCAGAAGGCCCAGTGACACACCAATTTGTGTGCGTGTACCACAAGAGCACTGGTGTTGAAGTAATAAAATACTCGGTGAGTCAGGTAGTTAAATCCACAGGGAACATAAGTATTAGTAGTAACCACTTCTCAGTTATCTAGTCTAAATCAAGATTTTGATGGAATAAACTGAATTGCAAGAATATGGATAATGCAAGCAAGTAAAGAGAAAGTAAAAAATAAGGGAAGTCTCAATCAATAAAAATGAGCTGCCCAGCAATGCTCCCCTAGGATCTAACATGAAGCGCAAGATTTACTAAATGCTTCTAAACCAAGTTAGATGAGTCAAGGTAATCCAAGAACAATTGGTCCCTATCTCTAGGCCACTAATACTAGTCCCCTATAAGGTCCCGTTGAAAAAATCGCTCAATTTCAACACCTCAACAGCATATGACCGCAACAAACTCTAGGGATACCTAAGACTACAACCAATTCCTAAAGACTGGTCTAACCCTACTTCTAGGTGAAAGATCCCTAACCCCTTACTAGGTCCCTGTGGAGAAATCTCTCAATCTCACGCCTCACACGAAATATGGCTGTATAAAGCCTAGGAAATATGAAAATAAGAAGCACTCATTAGAGGGGAAAGGGAACACTCCACTATCTCATGACTCACCCTCTCAACCCTCCTTAATCTTAGGGTTCTAACCCTAATGGAGGCCTCTCTCTCTCTCTCTCTCTCGCCAAGACAACAAATCATGTAATACAAATCAATCACAAGGATCAATACAACATGAAAACAATGAGAAAATAAGATTAAAACTCAAATAAACTCATATTTAATGGAAAACATAAAGTAAATTAATACAAAGATATGATCCTAGGGTTCACATGCCCAAATACCTACTAGGGTTTAGCCCTTAATGGGGAAAGTTATAAAGCAAAGAATAATGAAATGAAAAGAAATGTAAAACATGGAATAAAACCCCCTTGAATTCGTGATGATGGCCTTGATGGGTCGCTCAACGTCTTGCAATATCCCTCTCCAAAGCTAGGTTGCCGATGGCTCCCTCTAAGCTAGGTTGCCGATGGCATCATTATATATATGGTTTATGTCTCATTTCGTGTATTGGGTGTTCTTTTGTGAAATTAGGTTGTAGATGCCGTGAAGAGATAAAAGGGAGCAAAGATAGGCTAGAAAGGCATGATGTTGAGAGCTTTTGTGTAATTCGACGACTAAGACATAAGAGGAGTTCACGGATGTGGAATGTGTGCCAACTTCCAAGCAAATTCAAGTTAATTCACTAGTGAAAGAGCATGAAGACAGTCACATTCTAATGTTCCTCCTCTTTGTGAAGAATGCAAGACCTCTCAAAGACGCATCGATGAAGAAAAGTCTTCTAGCCTACCATGTGATCGTGTGCCCGATTATGTGTCCTAAAGAGGAAGAATATTTCGACCACGATGGAGGAAAATACTGTAGTAAAGTACTATAGCAACCCAGTGTAGCAATTTTATTGTAGCAAAATTACTGTTTATGTGCCGGCATGAAAATTCCATGCGCCCGTGTGGAAATTCCTGCAGCTCACGCTGGCGCTGGAAAAATCCACACGTGCATGTGAGGGCACGTGATGATCACGGGTTTGAGCTATAAATAGGCCGTTTGCCCTATTTTTGGGGGCTTTTTGCCGAGCTTTAAGCGAATACTTGGAGGGCAAGTCGGCTAGGGTTTGAGGAGGAAGCCTTTGCCAATTTGGGGGGAGTTCTTCACCAACTTTAATAGGTTCCTTCACCGTCATAGCACTTGGGGAGCCATTGGTGACCTAGCTTAAGAGAGGAACCCTTCCAGATATGGAACTACCCATCAAGGCCAATCCGCACAAATTCGAGGGGGTATTCACCATTGTTCTTTAACTACGCCCATGGAGGGCTAACCCCCAGTAGGAATTTGGGCATGTGAACCCTAGGATTTATGATTTTGTATTGATTTACTCTATGTTTCTAGTTAATTTGAGTTGATTTGAGTTTTAACCTTGTGATTTCATTGCTTACATGTGTTGTTGATCTTTGTGATTGATTTACATTGCTTGACCTATTACTTTGATGTGAAAGGTTTCCATTAGAGTTAAAACTTCAAGGTTAAAGAGGGTTGATAGGGTGAGCCATGAGGTAGTGGAGTGTCTCCTTTCCCCTCCGATTGAGTGTTTCCTACTCCATATTCTCTTTTCTCTTTGCAACCATATTTGATGTGAGGCATGAGATTGCTCGATTTCTCCGCCGGAGCCTTGTAGGGGGTTAGGGATCCGTCAACGGGAAATAGGGTTGGATCTACAATTAGGAATCGGTCTCACTCTTAGATTTCCCTAAAGTTTAGTGCGGTCATATGCGGTGTGAGGTGTTGAGATTGTGTGATTTCTCCGCCAGAACCTTGTAGGAGACTAGTATCAGTTGCTTGGAGGCAAGGACCCTTTATTCTTGGATTACCTTAGTGAACTTTGAGCCTCATGAGAGATCCTAGGGGGAGCATCACCCGAGTACCTCATCTTTAGTGATTGAGAACTCCTCTACTCTTTTTGTTACCCATTCACTCATTTGTTAATTAATTCTTACAATCAGTTCATTCCACCATATTCATTGAATCTGACTAGATAACTAAGAAGTGGTTAGTACTAATACTTCTGTTCCCTGTGGCTTCGACTACCCACTCACCGGGGTAATTATTACTTCAACACCTGTACACTTGGGGCTACACGCATATTCGGATGTGTTAGTTGCCTTCCAACTCACAAATTGGCTTGAATTCTCTTGGAAGTTGGCACACACCTTCATGTACATGAGCTCCTCTTGTGTCTTGACCCTTATGTTGCGCACAAACTCCCAAAATGTATCTTCATAACCTATCTTTGCTTCTTTTTCTTCCTTCAAGGCATTCATAACCTAATTGCATGAAAGAACACCAAAAAACTATATGAGACATAAACCATGGTAAAAATAATGCTCAATGCATGTAAAACAAATAGAAAAATATGTCTATTCAGCCACTTATCACCCAGCATCGCTTTCTCTCACGCCTTTGCATTGGGTGAGAAGATAGGCACCATCCCTCTTCTTTACTATCCCGATGGAGACTAAAGTTGACATCCCAAGTGGGGTGGTGCCACCAACGATGTGCATGCCTTGATCGTGCTCTATCAACCCATGCCTCTAATTAAATGCGTGATGTAGGACAAGGCGAAAATGGCTCTGAGACGAATAAACTGTCCTTGATTAGAGAGCATATCGGTAAAGAGATGTCCTAGCTGAATCAGGTAGCGCTCAAATATACTATATAGCATCAAAAGGTCAGAGCATGACACAGCTCTTGTAGAGTCCAGCCGATCCCCAATCCCTTTAATTAAGAGTACGTGGATGTAGCGATAGGTAGGGTTGTTCATTTAGGATGCCTTCTTTGTCCTAGACCAAATGATGGTAGTCTAATACAAGTCAGATGATGTGTGAGAGGGGAAGTCTTTGCGTAAGCACTGAAACACAGATGTTCGCTTGTACGCCTCTTTATAGAGTCCCAAAAATACACCCAGTTGGTCATGACTTATCTTGTGCTTCTTCCCAAAAGCAAGAAATGATAGGGAACTCACTTGCCAGACAAAGTTACAGTGCTTGACCACTTCTATTGTACTTAACACCTCCAAAGTGAGATTACGGTAAGTGGGTTCATCTATTGAAAGGATTCTGTCCCAACCATGAGAGAAGATATGCTTGAAGATGATGCTATCCAAGCCCAAGGTTTCTAGGACATTCCAATCAATCTTCTGAATAGTGCCAAAGGGCTTCTAGGCTAACAACACGAATCTTGTCTTATGTATATCATGCTTGAATTGTGGTTTATGAACGGGAGGTGTGTCATCCTTCTATGCTATTTTGGAAGCCGTACGTTTTGTCAACATACCTACAAAACAAGATGCATAAGATTAAACCAAAAATAAGATAAACAAGGATTTATCATGGTAGGGTGTTAAAGAACTCGAAAGAAGTTACAAGACCCCAAAAAAAAATTTGCAAGAGTTTCCCTTGTACATGGAGCACTTAAAAATTTTACAAAGCTTGCAAATTGCTCAAAATAACCACAAAAACCACAACCAAACATTCACTCACAAGATTTACATCATTAAGACTTGAAAAAGCAAGAGAAAAGGTGAAGAAAGAAGCAAACCTTGAGTTAGGGCTTGTGAGAGTGCCCTAGTGAAAAGTTGGTGAAAACAATGGTAAAACTCCAAATAAATCACACAAATCAGGTTGCTAGAAGTAGAAGATGATTTTAAAACAAGAAAAATGAGAGAAAATAGTGAAAAAATGAGAAGAAAAGGTGGAGAAATGAGAGAGGTTGAAGGAGAACAATGGAGAAGAAGAATAGAAGTAGAGAGAGAAAAGGTGGCAACCATAGATAAGGGTTGCCCGCACATGTTGCAGGCAAGCTTACATGTGCAAGCTGGCCACAAGGGGCTCTGGATAGCCTCACAAGCAAGCTCGAGGGTATAAGTTTGCCTATGAGGGTCTCCTGGCTTCCCTCAAGGGGAGGCTCACAGGGTGCAAGGTTGCCTATGAGCCTTTTGGATGGCCGCAAGGGCCCTGGGGAGTCAGGCCTTACATGCTTCTTCTTAGCAACCTTTAAACACCTCAAAGTACAATCTTTTCAACATCAAATTAATCATGAAATATCATACACAAGACACTAAATCAAATAATAATTATCAAGAACTCAAAACATGCATGAAATAACAACAAGAATAACGTAATAAACATGATCACGAGCATACTAGATCACACAACAAAGATCTTTGGAATCAACCACACAAGAACCATGAACACAACCAAGAAACAACTAACCATCTTAAAAACACAAAGAATATGAAAATGAGAGTACAATAAATTTAAAAGTTTGGATTGCCTCCTAAGAAGCGCTTGTTTAACGTCATTATCTTGACATACCTTTGCTTACTTTCATGGTGGGTCAAATAAAGGAGAGTTACCTTCGGTCTTCTAGAGCATGTTGTATGAAAAGTAGGTCCTCAAGAGATAACCATTCATTTTGAGCTTCCTTCTTTCCAGATGGATTATCTCGACAGCACCATGGGGGAACACTTTTGAGATTGCAAATGGTCCTGATTATCATGACATCAACTTTCCTAGAAAGAGTTTCAATCTCGAGTTGAAGAGTAATACCTGGTCTCCCTCTTTGGAATGCTTACCTTGCTGGATGTGTCGGTCATGATATCCCTTTGATATTTTCTTATAGAGTGCCAAATTTTCATAGGCCATGGTGCGCCATTCATCTAATTCATTTAACTGAAGCTTTCTCTTCTGACTGTTAAGTGAGGATCAAGATTGAGATGCTTTATGGCCCAGTATGCCCAGTGTTCAAGCTCAAAAGGTAGATGCCATGCTTTTCCATATACCAGTCTAAAAGGAGTGACTCTAGTGGATGTTTTATAAGCCGTTCTATAAGCCTAGAGTGCATCATCTAAGTGATCAGTCTAATCCTTCCTGTGATTAGCAACTGCCTTCTCAAGGATTCATTTCAATTCCCTATTTGAGACTTTGACTTGCCCATTAGTCTGAGGGTGATATGGGGTGGTGTTTTTGTGGGAGACACCATACTGTTTTGAAATCTTCTTGAACTGGGAATTACAAAAATGGGTGCCTCTATCACTGATAATTACTCTTGGTGTGCCAAATCTGGAGAACAATTTCTTTAAGAATTTAACCACCATTCTTGGATCATTCATATGAAGTGCCTGTGCTTCTAGCCACCTTGACAAGTAATCAACTGCCACAAGAATGAACTTGTGACCATGAGAGTTGGGAAACTGGCCTATAAATTTAATACCCTAAACGTGGAAGTCCTCGCAAACTTTATCCCAAGTTTGAGGCATCTCATCCCGGCGGGATGGATTTCCTGCACATTGACACCTATCACATCTTAGCACATACTTTTGTGCATCTTGGAACATCGAAGGCGATCCAACATCTTCTTTATTGTGTGATTCGCACTGTAGTGACCCCCGGTTGGACTATAATGGTAGTGTTTCAAAATATCATGCCCTTTCCTTGGTGACACCCATCTCCTAACAACCTGATTAGAACAGACCCTCAAAAGATAAGGATCTTCCCATATATAGTACATTAAATCTAGGAAAAACTTTTTTCTCTGTTGATAATTGAGCCACTTTGTGAAGATTTTTGCGGCTAAATATTTACAAGGTTGGTGAACCATTCATCCATTACCACTTGAATGCTATAAACCTACTTTCTAGGGAATGTATCATTTATCTCTCTCTTTCCATAACATTCTCATGAGGCCTCTCAAGGAGGGAAATGTGGTTTGCGGCCAAATTTTTTGCCCATCTTTTGTCCTTTATCTCTAAATTAAACTCTTGGAGCAGAAGGACCCAACAGATTAATTAAGGTTTGGCATCTGATTTATTCAACAAGTATTTCAATGCGGAGAGATTAGTATACACGATTACCTTAGAAAGTACCAAGTATGACCGGAATTTCTCAAATGCAAAAAGCACTGCAAGCAATTCCTTCTCGGTGGTTGTGCGGTTTTCTAGGGCACCATTCAGAGTCTTGCTCACATAACAGATGGGATGAAAATGGTTGTCTCTTTATTGCCCAAGTACTACCCCAACTGTGTAATTGCTCGCATCACACATTAATTCAAATGACAGACTCCAATTTGGGGAAACTATGATCGTGCTTCCACAAGCTTTTTCTTGAGGATGAAAATGGAAGTCATACATTCATCATTGAACTCAAAAGGAGTATCTTTTTCAAGTAACTTTGTTAACGGTCGGACGATCAATGATAAGTTCTTTGCTGAATCTCCTATATCGGTCGTGTATGCCCCCAAGAAGCTTTTGGTCAGCTTTCACCCAAGTAGGAGGGGTAGTTTTTATGGTGGCAACCTTTGCCTTGTGCTCTCTCAATCCCTTGTGTGAAATCCTGTGGTTGAGTACTATGTCCTCCTTCACCATAAAGTGATATTTTTCCCAACTGAGAACTAGATTTGTCTCATCGCACCAGGCTAGAACTCGTTCCAGATTTTTGAGGCATAACTCGAATGTGTCACTGAAGATTAAGATGTTATCCATTAATAATTCCATGATGTCTTCTACCATATCTTCAAAAATTTCCATCATACACCTTTGAAAGGTAGCTGGTGGATTGCACAACCCAAATGGCATACGACGGTAAGCAAAAGTGCCATAAGGACAAATAAAGGTTGTGTTTTCTTGGTCTTACGAGGTAATATAGATTTGGAAATATCTAGAAAGACCATCTAAGAAACAATAATAGGAATGCCCGACTAACTATTCAAGCATCTAATCAATGAATGACAATGGGAAGTGATCCTTTCCCGTGGCATCATTGAGTTTCTCAGTAATCTATGCATACTCACCGCCCAGTGATAGTTCCGGTTGTTACAAGTTCATTCCCCTGCCATTTTATAATCATAGTCATTCCTCCTTTTTCTCGGGTACCACTTATACTAGACCCACCTACGCACTGTTGGAAATTGGGTAAATAATGCCTGCATCAAGGAGTTTGATAACCTCATTCCTTACCACCACTTTCATGTTCGGGTTGAGTCTCTGTTAAGGTATTGCTTTTGTCCTATGATTGTCTTCCATGAGGATCTTGTGTGTGCAAAAAGAAGGACTGATCCACTTGATATTGGAAATTTTAAAAGCGAATGCCCTTTTATGATTTTTTTAGTGCACCCAGGAGCTTGTCTTTTTGCTCAGCTGTCAGATTTGAAGCTATGATGACTAGAAGGTTGGATCCCTCTACCAAAAATACATACTGTAAGGCGTATTTGGTTCATTTCGAGAACCGAGCTATCGAAAGTGTAAGGGTAGTAGTGGTAATGGAGACCCGAGTGACGGAAGTGGGAGTTGATGTGACACTTCCACTTGTTTGGTTCACTGAAGTGGAGGCCGAAGTGCGGAAGTGGCCACTTCCAAAACCTTCCACTTCACTCTTTGACTTCGGAAAAATTTTGGCCGAAGTGGGACTTCGGTGTTTCACTTTCGCCACGTGGTTTCACGTGGGTGATTAAAATCACCCATTTTTATTTATTTATTTATTTTATTTATGTTTTATTATTTTTCTATGGTTAATTTTTTATTTTTTATTTTTTTTAATCTTTTATTGTTTTTATCATTTTTTTTATCTTTTATCGATTTTATCATTTTTTATCTTTTATTTTATTATTTTTTATCTTTTATTTTTATCTATTGTTGTTTCTTTTTTAATTATTTAATTATTTTTTTTATTGTTTATAAAAAATATTTTTTATTGTTTTAATTTTTTTATCTTTTATTTTTATATCATTATTATTATTTTTAATTATTTTTTTTATTTTTTATTGTTTTTAAAAAATATTTTTTAAAATTATAATCTTAAATAATTATAAGCTCAATCCAACAAGCACAAAGAGGTAGCCTCACCCATGATGAAGTGATGAGTAGAAGTTCATTTCCAACATTTTCTAAATTTTAACTTCCACTAACCAAACAAAAAAAGTAGTTAATGATTTGACACTTCCTTTTTCAACGAAACACATGGAACTAAACACTTCAACTGAAACTTTCACTTCAACTAAAGTGGCACTTCAAGACTTCCACCACTTCGGTGGACTACTTCCGAATCAAACGCACCCTAAGTGTTTGAGTGGTTTCAACTCTAGCTCTGGAGGTTCTTCAATTGACGACTTTAGTCTCCCATATTTTTCAAGATCAAATTACTCGAACTCTCTATTTGCCTCCCCAGATGAACTGTCATTGTCAGAACTGTCTCCCATGGCACCTACCTCAAAGCTCTAAAGAATCAGATCACTTCACTTGGGTATGATTTATTTCTTCATATCCATTAAGTCTTGTATGATCCGAGCTTTCCTTATTCAGTGGATTGATCGAAGAGTTGTCAAGTTCGGCTTTAGGTCCTCTCGAGTGAGGTATGGAGGCAGGGAATAGAAGGATCATGCTCCCATTACCGGTTATCACTACTGAATTCATAGAATTGGACTGGAAGATGTCTGTGATATTTTGCTCCACCAGATTAAGGGTGCCTCGTGCTTACAAATACTGTGCTTTCCACCAATCATTATAGAGTCACATGAATGGGTTATCTACATATGCATGCAAATAGTGAATGGAAATACTTTCTACCCCGATGAGTTTCAGGGATGGGAATCGCAACGAGCGGGCTTTTAGTATGTTTATTTAGTTGTTGGGTTGAAGTCGAGTTAAAATTGGTTCTAAGTAGAGGCGAGCCACCTTGTTCATGGCTGATCCAATCCAAGATCTCAGTTCTTTAATCCGAATTCTTGAGGACATCTGGCACTGAGAAACTGATCGGGCACCCAATTCAAATTTTAAGATGAAAACGATCGATCCGAGCTGGGAAAAATAATAACCGGGTACCTAAATCCAATCCTATTTTCAATATATTCTAATATATATATATATATATATATATATTAATTTAAATTATACACGGCTTAGTAAAATATCATCCAAATTCATAATCTAACATACAAAGTCATATGTGTAAATTAATAAATTAAATTTTCCAAAAAAAATCCAAAACCTTAATCTTATTAATTTAAGAGTTATATATATATATATATATATATATATATATATATATATATATATATATATATATATATTTAATTTATAATAGACTAAAAAACCAATTCCTATCCAATTTCTTAATATAATTTTCTTTTTAATCCTCTCTTTAGTTTTCATCACATTTGTCTCTCTAGATTCAACATTAATAAGATGTTTGATGCTTCAAAATACTTGATTTTTATTACTTAAGATTGGTTTTTTATTATTATTTCTGCAAGAATATAAGATTTTAACCTTTTGTAAATTATAAGTTTGTTATATTTATTTATACCTAAAAATGCTATTATATCAAAAAAATTGCATAAGAAGGATATAATTTAAATTCAAATTTGGATATCCATACTCAATCCAATTAAAGACCCGTTTTGATATCTAGTTTAAACGGATCTGATACAAGTTTTGCCGATCCAAAAAAAAACCGATACGATCTAGTTTTCAAACACATCACACCCCTAGTTAAAAAGTAGAATCGGCTTGAGCTGGTTCACACCCAAAATCAATGCAATTAAG
>NW_024086963.1:0-65283 GCF_009730915.1 Dioscorea cayenensis subsp. rotundata | reverse complement strand
GAGCGATTTGGGATTGATAGTTACTCTAACATGCCTTTTTGACATATGCTAATTTATTTTAACTATTCACATTGTATTCAAACCAAATGAACGAAGCTCTAATACCATGTTATGAGATACCCTACTCTAATTTTGATTGTTTTTAGGAGTGTGTATGAGGAATGAATTAAATGCTCTCATACTGAAAAAAGAAAAGAAAGATTTTGTGCATACATATATAAGACCTGGACCTAAACATGTGATGCATCTTTTATAAGACAAAGCCATGAGGCGTGGTATGGGATAGGCCAAAATGGGTAATTCCACACGTCTCACAAGTGTTGAGATGATTAACTACTACAACACATTCTATTAATTAAGGAACAATGCTACAATGCTAGGAATCGAATTGTATGGCCTTTAGAACTAGTTTGATTTTACTTGGATCGAAGGTCTTTGTTTTGGTTTTGAGAATGTAATTGTTGATGATATTGTGAGTGATTTTTTGGAGCAATTGGTGGTTTTAGAATCAATATATTTGGGTATTAATTAACAGAGTATGTTGATTTTGTGTTGTTATTTCTTCATGACGCTAAAGAACTTGGCACTTTCCTTCCTCAATGCCCAAATTATATGGTTATATTTGAGTGTTGAACTTGATTTTTTTTCATATTGAAATTCGATGTTTGGATCATTGGAGGGGTTAATTCCATAATTGAGCTTAAGCTCATATAGCATTCCAAGAGTGAAAACTTTCTATCAAAAGTGAAGTTCAAAACTAAGGAGTTTTATTTAGTTGGTAAGGTTATGGAGGAAGTGTTTTGGCTACAAGTAGACCCGAAATGATTTGAACTTGCATAGTAGCTTAAGGTTTGATACTTAATATAATTTCAGTCAAATGAATTCTTTAGTCTTTATTCATTTTTCATGATACACATTAATGTCAATATGAGGGGTTGGAACTGCATTAATGTATAAATGAAACATACTGCCTCCTCAAGGCCCCTAAAGTAGTGTTTGGACTAAAAGCATCAACAGGTAATGTGTTCATGGAAAATGTTGCATATTAGAAGTTTCTCTTTGAGGAATTTAATGTTTCAACAGTCGATAAAGAGAGCGTAACTGTTTTGATGGTTTATCAAAAAAAAAAATTTATGTACATTCATAAACTTCATTTTTGCATGTTTGTAAGCTTTTGTTGATGATTTTATAGACATCAATGTCGCCAATAATTATGGTTAAGGTGCTCAAAGGAGTATCGTATTTGGCTGGAGGAGAAGAAACAAAGTGGTCATCGACAAGCCTAAATACTCTAGCATGTGAAAATGCTATTAGAGTACCACTGAACTTCATTGTAACAATTAGCAGGCAAAATTAAATTATTTATCTGTAGATAAACTGATATTTCTGCATGAATTTATTGTAGTATGTCAAATTTTCTCATTTTTTTATGGACACTATATTTGGAATATCAATTTTTTTGTCGAATAATGTGTGTAATCACATTTGTGTAATTTATATTATTAAAGAAATTTGTATGTACTGTAACAAAAATCATGTTTATTTTTATTCTTATAAAACACCAATATAACTATTGTTTCTTTATGTTTTTAAATTACTATATATCTGAATATAATTTCTTTTTGTTAATGAAGTTATGAACTTTGATAAAGGTAAATATGCAAAATTTCCTAAAATTTTATTTTTAATATAATAAAAGGATTATTTAAAGAAAATTTAAAATTAAAATATTTAAATTAAATAATTATAAATTTAATTTTGGAAAAAAAAAAAGTTACAAAACCTTGAGATCTGGGGTTTGAAAGATCATTCTCAGACATTCCAACGGTTGAGACTCTTAAGACCGAGATCCAATGGCTGGAAAGCAATTAAATTTCTCTTATATAAATCAATTAAAGCTAAATAATATCATAGCTCAGGGGAAAGGCCCCCTGGCCCCTCAAAATTTGACCAAGAAGTTTTTTGGTTGGACTTGCACAACAAAATTCGAACTCAAGAAAATTTGACCGAAAGGAGATGTAATAGAATTGCCACCAACACATGTGTTATTTGTAATGAGGCTGTGGAAGGGACACCCCCACCTTCTTAAGAGAGGCCTAGTTCTCTTGGGGGATGTTTAAATCCCCTTTTCCTTGGCCCTTGGGTATTCTCCTCATTAGAGCCATTTATCGGGCTATCTGGGCTGAACATAATAGGCACAGTTTTTCTTGTGAATATTTAGATGAATTTCCTATTATTTTCAAGATTGATCACATGATCATTTCTTGGTGCTTTGCAACGCATGAATCAGTCTGATCCCAGCTTGAAGATGCTCTTCCAATGATTAAGCGCAGTCTAGTCTTTGTGGGAAATAGTGTTCCTGAGCATCCTTAATTGCCAGTTCTGACGTCAAGTGAGCCAAACATCCCAGTTGATGCCACCTAAGACAATGTAACTAGGAGTGTTATACACCATTCCCATGTTTGGTGTACTTCCCCTCTATGGGACTCTTTGTTGTTGCTTTTGTTTTTATTTATTTATTTTTTTACTCTTGTTAGGTTTCACTTATGGTAACCAGATTTTTGTACCCAGTGTTTTTTTCAATAAAATGGTGGTTTATCCATTTTTTAAAAAAAAAAAAAGAAGAAGAAGACTTAACCAAACTCCCAAAAGGCAAAAGGTACTCTTTTTAAGCTAAATTTTCTTCTTGATTCCTTGAATTACTGTTTCTCAGTTATCCTGGTTATCTGATTTGCTATTTATTGTTTTATTGTTGAAATTTGGAATTTTGGTGATGAATTTTTTTAATTTCTCTGTTTCATTGTAAAAATGTGTAATTATTTTCAATAATTTGTAGATCGTGTGATGTGTTTTGGATATGGATTAGATTTGAGAATCCGCACTGCTCTTGCTGATTTTTTTTTATTAAATTTGTTATAATTTTTAAAAGGACTAAGAAATTGATTAAATTATTAAGTTGAAGTGATGAAACCATCTGTCTTGGTGTACACTTTGTGAATTTTTCAATTTTTTTCAATAGATCTCATTAGATTTTGATTGTTTTATGAATGTGTTTTCTCTCTTGCTGGCAATCAATCAACAATTTCTCATGATTTCCCCATTTCTTCGTTATGATTTAAGGTTTATATTTCTGATTTATTGTCCCTTAAGAAGTTTTTAATATGAGGTTTTCCTCATTTATTTTTGTATTTATTCTTGTTTTATGCTTGAAAATGGAAGCTTTTGTTAATTTTGATTGTATTTATTTATCTCATGTTAGGTTGCATGATTTTAAAACCTTGGATTTTGGTGAACTACATTAGAGACGTGCTTCTTTTCTTGTGACCAATAAAACATCAATCTACAATGTTCTCATTAGTTTGTTTATCATGGTTTTAAGTTTGTATTTGGAACTTCTTGTCCCTTCAAAAGTTTTCTGTACTTATGCTCGTGTTTTGGCTTTGTAAAGTTGTTTTGATCAACTTAGTCAAGGATAAATGGAAGTATGTATTACTGGTTTCATATGTTGATTTTGCTTGTATTTATTATTCTCATGTTTAGAATTTTTCTTATTTTCTTAGACAGAACTACTTTTCAACTTTGATTATGGGGGACAATCTGATGGACATAACTATTTTAATTTTGTTTCAAGATTAAGATAGTTTTAAATATTGTTTAATTATTATTTTATAATTAATTAATGGAATTGTTTTTAAGTTAGTTAACATTAGGGGTGAGCAAAACCGGGTACCCAACCAGGTTTTTAAAACCGGATCAGGTACCCGGTTTTTCGGATCCGCAAAAACTTGACCCATATCAGACGCGATTTAAATCGGGTACCCGGTTTAAACCGGATCGGATATCGGATATCCGGATCCAAATTTAATTTTCATCTACTCCATAGATTTTTTTTATATAACAACATCAACATTCATAAAAAAAAAACAAATATGAGAAACTTGTAACTTATAAAGAGGATTAAAACCTTACATTATTCTCCCCACAAAAAAAAGTAAAAAAAATAATAAAGAGTTTCACCAATATTAGACATAAAGATTTGGAATTTTTTTTCCTTTTACTTTTAACCCTAGAAGAGTTTAAATTTATTAATAAGTATATATATAATATAACTATATCAGTAACTTTTTAAGTATTTAAACGAGAGAATTTAATTTTTTTTCTACTTACGCCCTTGTAAAATTTTAAATTTATTAATATATATAACAAATTTAAATCTTATATGGTCTAAAACATAAAAAAGAAAAAAAAAAATTATCTTAAAGGTTTAAATAAGGGATTTGGGTTTTTTTTGTTTACTTTTTAAACCATATAAAATTTAAATTTATTATATATCTAATTATCTATCTATATATATATATAAATGAATATATTAAAAACCGGATCGGATTAAGATACCCGGTTTTTAATTTCTCCTGACCCGTATCCGATCCAGCTTTCACCTTAAAAATTCGGACCGGGTACCCGACCCTTTTTTTCGGATCGGGTACCCAAAAAATTCGGGTAAAAAAACAGGATATCGGATCGGATTCGGATCCGGATTTTTTTGCTCACCCCTAGTTAACATCTTGTATAACACTTATATTATAAATAATAATTCTTTTATAATTCCACAATAAAGTTATTTAAATTAATTAAAACTATTGAAAAAACTCCATGGACTTTCATTTTTTGGCATATAGATGATATGATCATCTTTTAGAAGTTTTTTTTAAATTTATATGCATTTTGTCGATTTGCACATACGTAAGGTTTTTTTTATTTTAAATTGTTTCCAAAAAATTTAAATAAAAAATTATTTTATTTTATTTGGTGAAATAGAAAGAGACTTTGTTTAATTGTTTTAGATATTTTTAAACAAAACTTATTTTATTTGTAAAAATATCAATCCCAATTTCTTTGCTTGTTTCTTGTCATCAAGACCGTTATTCATAAAAAAATCCAAAATATATAATAAGCTTTTCAATAATTTTGAAGAATTATTAAATTTGAAATTTGGTTTTATTTTTATAATTTTCAAGAATTGGTAAATGAAAAAAATAGTATTTTTACTTACGGTATAAATTAAGCTTTTCTTAATTTTGATGGTAGTAAATTTGAATTTATTTTCCAAATTGAAATGGGTTTAAATAATAGTTAATTATTATTATTTCATAATTAATTAACATGGTCATTTTCAAAGAGGATCTCGTCGAAGAAAGCTGCATCGAAGAGATCCCCAAGGAAGAGGGTCACTCCACAGAAGAAAAACCCGACAGAAATAGCATCTCACTCAACTAATATGTCAGAAGGAGGAGAGAATGCATTACTACTTGAGTCTCTCACCTGTTTGAAGAAGGATAAACCAGTAGAGGATGCGCTTTTTTTATTCTATGTACTATGGATTTTTAATAGTAAGTAGTGTTTATGAAATATATGTATAATATTATGATTTCATGTGTAGGTTTAACTTTTATTGTGTAAAAATTACCTATTACTGTGTATATTTATTATTTCATGTGTAACATATACCATTCCTGTGTAAAATGTACATTTCATGTGTAGCAAATCTTCTTTTGATTCTTGTGTAATAATTTTATATAGTTCTGTCATTTGGAGGGATGAGTACGGGTATATCACCTGTAGCAATTTCTTTGTCCTTATCGAAGGAAAACAACATGTACCCGATGATGTTGTGGAGTCCCTCGTCCACAACATGAATATCAAGGAACTGAGTGTATCTTACTCATGAATGAATTATATGATTTTTTATTTTTTATTTGTAATCTTTGCAGAGCTTGAAGTCTAGAGGTGTTCGATTTCCCGAAGGGAATGACGAGAGTTTAGCTCCAATCTTCACCTACCCTGGTTTCTGAGGTAGAGGCAAATTTTGATGGTTCTCAATTCCCGCAAGGTTTTTCTGATGTTATGGTAGATAGTTTCTTCGTTGAAAATATCAAGAAGTAATTGATGTGGCACGGAATAGCATATAGCCTCTCTCAAGAGTCTTGTCATCATCTCCACAGCAGGAAGCATCACAGGTAAGTCTTCTCTGTGTTAAATGTGATCTAATAGAGACTATTATAGATAACATCTATGACTACCATCACCTTCTTTGTTTAGATAGATAATTTTTAATAGTTTGTAGTTATATTTACTTGGATTGTTAATTTTTGATTTTATGCTTAACAACAAATTTCTAGAAGAACCTTCCAATATGGTTCAATTTTACATTAAGGGGGCTTTCATTTCAAGGGAAGTGAACTAAAGTGGGGAAGTGGGGGAAGTGCCACTTCCCTGAAGTGAGGGAAGTGATACTACTTCCTTCCACTTCCCTCCACTTCTAGTGTCAGAAAATGAGAATAAAATTAGAGAATTTAGGTGTTGAGTGAAGTTCTATGAGTCAAAAAAATTTGAAAATGAGGAAAAATGAGTTTTTATAAATTGGCTCACTTCCTCCCACCTCAGTAAAACAAATATTGAAGTAGGTTTAGTTCAAAATTCACTTCAGACGGAAATAGGGGAAGTGGCACTTCCCCCACTTCAAGATAAATGAACATTAGAAGTGGGGGAAGTCAGACCATTTTTCTTCACTTCTCCCCACTTCATCTGAAATAAATACCCCTAAAATTCTATTCCTATAATTGATTTCTCATTCTGATGGCAAGATGACTTGACAACAACACTTGTCCAGCAATGCCACCAAAGTCAGCTTACAATACAAAGAATTATATAGGTAACTAGTGACGATGAGGTTGTGCTCTTCAAAGCCTTGAATGTAAATGACAAGTTCTAAAGGGCCCTCTCAAAATATGAGCAGTTGAAGAAGCCTCCTATTGTGTAGTCTAAATCAGAGCATGCATCACTACTGAGCTTAAGTATTCTCCAAGCACCAGCAGAGAAGAAGACCTCGTCAGAAAGCCTGTAGGATCTCAGGCCAAGTATAGGGGAGATGATGACATGATGAATGATCTCAATGAAATGATATTAGGTAATAAGCAAGGTAATACATTGGATGACCGATAACAAAATAAGCAAAATGATTTGTTCGCATTTTAATGGCATAATCAATCATACTACAATCATACAAAACCAGATTCAACATGAAGGTAGATTACATCTTTTTCTCTTTCTTTGTTATGTGTTCCTAATATTTGAATATATAACTTTGTCAAGAGTTTCTAATGTTTCTGCATGTTTAATATAAAGCCACTGGTTTTACAGTCTGTTATGGATTGTGTTTCTTGTCTCAAATGAATCAACATCTATTGCTATCAATAATCTCCGCATGAACATATGTTGTCCTTAAAATGATGGAATCGCTGTATATCCCTGACAATGATCTCTCACCCATTTAACCGAAAAATGAACTTGGTCGCATTATGGTAATCATTACAAACATGAAGATTTTTCTTGATTTGTACTGTAGTACCAGCATTTGTGTTTATCAGGCCAAATGTAATGGCCAATTTCTCACTATGGCTATTGAGCAGCTACACTTTCACAGCATCTTCCACATCATGTATTGATTCGGTCTCGAGAACAAATCTGATTGCTTTAATCTCATCGAAAAATTTATTAAGTTTTGTGTATATATTCTTCACTTGTGGGTGATTTGTAGACCTAGAGTAGAAGGTATGTGCCTCATTCCTTAATTATATGAAACTATAAGTAGGGGCCTATCACTGGCCTTTCTTCTCCATCATAGTTCTCACTCTGGCAACTTTTTTCCATATGGAGTTTGTTGCATAGATGTTTGATAGTAAAACATGGCAACCACCTTCTTCAAGCTCAAGCTCAAACAATCTCAGTGCCATCTTTTCTCCTTACCCTACATTCTTGTGAATCTTGTAGGCACCAAGCATTGCACCAGAAACACAAATGCTCAGTTTAATTGGCATCTTCTTAATAAACACCCAAGCCTCATTAAGCCTCCCAGCATAGCCAATGAGATTGACCATCATTCTATAGTGTTCTATAGTGATCAACGGAAGGCTGTTGGACATTCTACTGGACATTCATAGAAGCTATTATAATTGAAGAGAAGTTTTGAATTTCAAATTCAAAATTTTATTTCTGTTGAATAGAACTTCAAGGAGTAATCTACATTTGTCACAACAGTTGTGCCAACTCAATTAGTCACAACAGTCAAGCTTTTACATTGTATATAAAAGAAAAGGTTATGTATTCTCTTGATCATGATAAGGGCTTTCTTTCACATGTACAACAGAATGAACTTTACCTTTGAATCCATGGAGAATTTTTTCTTCATTTCTTTGCTTTGATCTTTTGATCCTTGCTGGATGAAGCCAGATTTTTAGTTATATCCTTGTGGTTATTATTTTTTGTTTGTAGAGCTTCACAAAATCTAGCACAGAGCATAGCCTAATCTGCTAGAAACCTGAAGACATTGCTGATTTCCTTCAAGAACTAACATGGTATCAGAGAGTTGATCCATTTTTTCTGATTTCCTGTATTCCTGTGGTATTTCTTTGCTATTCTTGGGTTATTTTTTCTCTTTATCTCAATCATGGATGAAACAAATACCTATAGAGAGAAAGCCTCAATTGATCCCTTAGATGCGCTTTATCTCCATCCTTCTGACAACCCAGGAATGGTCTTAGTATCAAGGGTGTTTGATGGAATGGGTTATGGATCTTAGAGGCGTGTGATGATAATAGCCTTGTCTACGAAAAATAAGATAGGATTTGTGACTGGAGAGTGCAAGAAACCAGCTCTTGATTCTCCAGATTTGCAGTATTAGGAGAGATGTGACAATATGGTGATCTCTTGGTTGTTGAATGCTTTATCTAAGAAGATTTCTGACAGTGTTCTGTATGCTGTTACTGCTACTGAAATTTGGGATGATCTAGAACAGAGGTATGGAAAATCTAATGGGCCACAATTATTTTAACTTCAAAAGGAACTTAGTCAGGCTGTTCAAGGAACAAGCAATATTAAAACTTATTACACCAAAATCAAAAGGCTTTGGGATGAGATTAAAGCCTTGAGTAGTTTACCAAATTGTTCTTGTGGTGCCATTCAAGAAATGTAGAAAACTGAAGAAAGTCAGAGATTGATTCAACTATTGATAGGCTTAAATGGGACTTATACAACTATAAGAGGTAACATTCTGATGATGAAACCTCTTTCTTCAGTTAGAGAGGCTTACTCTTTGTTGATTCAAGAAAAGAAACAGAGAAATGTGTATTCAACCTCACATTTAATATCCGAGGTGATCTCAATGAATGTTGGAACTAGCAACAATACAGGAAAACAATTTCACAAAAACAATAGAAATGATATAAGGAGGCCAAATTTATTCCTGTGATTACTGCAAGAAATCCGGGCATGTTAAAGAGAGATGCTTTAAGCTACATGGTTTTCCTAACAATTCTAAAGGCTTCAGAGATAGGAGGATAGTTGCACAGGCTCAAGGAATGAACCAAGAGATGTGTAATTCTGTAACACAGGCTCATGTGCCAGAATTGACTGAAGCTCAGTATAACAGATTGATGGATCTACTGAATGAAACACCAGGAGCATCCTCTCACTCAGCCAACTTTGTTTCTACTGCAAATTTAGCAGGTATCTTCTCTGAACTTTCACAATGTGATAAAAGTTCTTATGTTTGTAGTAGTAGATGCAAGCAATTTACTGGTTTTAATACTTGGATCATTGACACAGGTGCTAGTGACCATATGTGTCATGATGCCAAGTATTTCACAAACCTGATTCCACTACCAAAACCTATCCCAGTAACCCTCCCTACAGGATATGAAATCTTTGTGACTCACACTGGCCAAATAAAACTTGCAGACAATCTCATTATTTCTGATGTTCTACTCATACCAAGTTTTCATTATAACCTTTTGTCTGTTAGCAAACTTACTCAACAATTAAAATGCAAAGTCATTTTCACCATTGATCTTTGTATTTTACAGGCCCCTTCAATGAAGAGGCCACTGGCTCTTGGTAAAGCTCACAAAGGACTCTATCTGCTGCATATGCATGAGAGGCAATCAGAGACTTGCATTCCAATCCATGAACAACCTTTGAGCAATGAGCTTCATAATAGCTTCATCACTTGTTTTCAATCTTCTTGTTCTTCTATTCCTAATAATTCAGCCTTTGTGTAAATCATCCCAATGTTGTACTTTGGCACAATAGACTTGGTCATCTTCCTTTTTGCAAAATCAAACAATTGTCATTGTTGAATGTATCAGAAAGTTTCTCTTATCCTTGTGATGTGTGTCCTCAAGCTAGGCAACATAGATTACCATTTCCTCATAGCAAGATTCACACTTCTACTATTTTTGAACTCATACATATTGACATTTGGGGACCTTATCATACTTTAACACATGAGGGACATAAATATTTTCTCACTATTGTAGATGATTTTAGTAGAACAACGTGGACATACTTGTTAAGCAACAAAAGTAATGCTTTCCCAGCCTTTAAGTCATTTATTCAAATGATAGAAACTCAATTTCAGGTTAAGGTTAAACAAGTAAGATCAGACAATGCTTTTGGATTGGGTACAAGCCTTGAAACTAAATCTTTCTTGGTTGAAAAAGGTATTATCCATCAAACTAATTGTATTTACACTCCACAACAAAATGGAGTAGTGGAGAGAAAACACAAACATCTACTAGAGACCTCTAGAGCTCTCCTTTTTCAATCCAAGCTACCTTTGAAATTCTAGGGTGAATGTGTTCTCACTGCCACATATTTGATAAATAGGTTTCCTTCAAAGCTTTTGAATAACAAAACTCCTTTTGAAATCCTCTTCGGTGTTCCACCTTCTTATTCCCATTTGAAATCCTTTGGTTGTTTGTGTTATGTCTCTACATTAAATAAGAATCGAGACAAATTTCAACCTAGAGCTAAGGCTTGTGTTTTCATAGGATATCCTTTTGGAAAAAAGGCATACAAAGTCTTAACTTTAGACACTCATCAAATCCTTGTTTCTAGAGACATAGTTTTTCATGAGACAATATTTCCTTTTCACAAGATTTTCAGTTACAGAATTAGAAACCTTACCTATTTCAGTCCAAGAGTTTTGTATTCCTGCTCCACAACACATTCCTCACAATATCGACATTACCACTTCTTCTCAGAGCATACCTCCTCCTAATCAGTCCACAATAACTGCAAGAAGGTCTACTAGAACTCACAATGTTCCTTCCTACCTCAGTGATTACATATGCAGCAGTGCTTGTAGCAACACTCAATGGCAACTACATTAACCCAACCACCTGTACAATTGACTGTCCACATACCATTACCAATACTTGTTCTTCATCCAAGCATATTTGCTTTACTGCTCTTTCACACTCAAATCAGCAATTGCTTGCATCACTAACTACACTCAAAGAACCAAATAATTATGAAGAGGCTATTGTTGAACCTACTTGGCAATATGCAATGCAAGAAGAGTTTGATGCCTTGGAAGCTAATAAAACCTGGGAATTAGTTCCTCTGCCTCGTGGGAAGAAACCTATAAGCTGTAAGTGGGTTTACAAAATTAAGTATAAAGCAGATGGTACAGTGGAAAGATATAAGGCAAGGCTTGTTGTGAGAGGTTTCACTCAAAGGCAAGGAGTGGATTATACTGAAACATTCTCTCCTGTTGTTAAAATGACAACGGTAAGGAGTATCATTGCAACAGCTGTTAAAAAGGGTTGGAGGATGCATCAATTGGATGTTAATAACGCTTTCTTGCATGGGGATCTAAATGAAGAGATTTATATGAGAGCTCCACTAGGACTTCAAACCACAGGACATAATATTGTGTGCAGGCTAAAGAAGTCCTTATATGGGCTGAAACAAGCCTCAAGACAATGGTATTCCAAGCTGTCTCAAGCTTTAAAAAGGAGAGGATATCAAAATTCTAAAAATGACTATTCATTGTTCTATAGAAAAGACAGTGAATTAGTTGTCTTTGTTGCAGTGTATGTAGATGATATACTGTTAACTGGTAACAATGAAGCAGAAATAATTCAGTTGAAGAAATATCTTGATCAACAATTCAAGATAAAGGATTTAGGTCTCTTACATTATTTCTTGGGAATTGAGGTGATACAGGAAGGTGAAAACATCATATTGACAAAAAGAAAATTCACCTTGGATCTACTTGAAGAATTTAAATGTGATTCTCTAAGTCCTGTGACAAGTCCTCTGGTTTATGGTTTGAAACTTGTACCAAATTCAGGAGAACTACTTTCCGATCCAACTTCTTATAGAAGGTTGATAGGCAAACTGAATTATCTTACACATACAAGACCAGACTTGGCTTTCACCGTCCAACACTTGAGTCAATTCATGTCGTCACCAACAACAACACACATGGATGCTGCAATCCATGTACTTAGATATTTGAAAAACAATCCCAATCAAGGTTTGTTAATGAATTCTGAGCAGAATTTTAATCTCCAGGCCTTTTGTGACTCTGATTGGGCATCATGCTCTACAACTAGACATTCTGTGAGTGGCTATTACATTATGTTGGGCCATAGCCCGATTTCTTGGAAATCAAAGAAGCAACAGATAGTTGCATTGTCTTCAGCAGAGGCTAAATATTGATCAATGAGAAGAGTGTGTTTAGAATTAGTCTGGTTAACTAGATTACTCGATGAATTGACAATCCCCTCGGTTATGCCAGTTTCCCTGAAATGTGACAGTCAAGCTGCCACTTTTATAGCTAAGAATCCTGTGTTTCATGAGAGAACAAAACACATTGCAATTGATTGTCATTATGTTCGAGAATAATTACAAGTTGGACAAATTAGTCTTCAATATGTACCTACACATTGTCAGTTAGCTGATATTTTAACCAAGGCATTACTAGGACCAAAACATCACCAAATTCTATCCAAGTTAGGGGTGTCATATAGTCTTGCACACCCTCCAACTTGAAGGGGATGTTAGAGATTCTACTGGACATTCATAGAAGCTATTATAATTGAAGAGAAGTTTTGAATTTCAAATTCCAAATTATATTTCTGCTGAATAGAACTTCAAAGAGTAATTTGCAATTGTCACAACAGTTGTGCCAACTCAATTAGTCATAACAGTTGTCACAACAGTCAAGCTTTTACATTGTATATAAAAGAAAAGGTTATGTATTCTTTGATCATGATGAGGGCTTTCTTTCACATGTACAACAAAATGAACTTTACCTTTGAATCCATGGAGAATTTTTTCTTCATTTCTTTGCTTTGATCTTTTGATCCTTGCTGGATGAAGCCAGATTTTTAGTTATATCCTTGTGGTTATTGTTGCTTGTTTGTAGAGCTTCACCGGATCTAGCACAGAGCACAGCCTAATCTGCTAGAAACCTGAAGACATTGCTGATTTCCTTCAAGATCTAAAGGCTCTAATCAGTAATCTAGTTTCATCCTCATGAAATCTCTCTTTACCTCATCAACCAAACTTGAATGGCTGCAAGCTAAAAGAACACACGGGAATGTTACATCATTCTGCTTTACGGTCCTTTCCTCATCTCTTCAAATAGCTCAATAGCATGTCTTCCATATCCATGACAAGCACAGTCATGATGAATATATTTTGATCCAGACACAAACTTATAGCATGTCCATACATCAATTTCGCTTGGCGAAGCATTGATACATCAGCGAGTGCAAAAGTCACACTGACTAAAGTGAATGAATCTGGCTGAACATTCTTACAACTGCACATCCTACAGAAGATATAGAAAGCATCATCTGTTTGCCCATTCTGCGTATAGCTGGACATCATAGCATTGTAAGAAATAAGAGTCTTTTCTGGCAACAGTCTCAAAGATCTCAGCAACAATGTCTAGTCTCTCGCACTTGCAGTACATTGTGATAAAACAATTCATGATTGATGAATCAGACCATAGTCCAATCCTTGACAACAACTCATAAACTAACATCCCTTCATCAGCATTTCCTAGTTTGCCTCAAGCAAGCAGTACAGCCATTACTATGACCTTCGTTCACCACAAGCAGCAGTACATCCATAGCAATGGCCTCCGTTGGCTGAATGTCGTAACCTTTGTTCACCACAAGCATGCAGCATAGCCATTGCAGTGACCTCTATTAGCTAAATGCCTTCTGCCAGCATCTTCTTGAACAACGTTATCACCTCTACAACATTCTTGCTTTGTGCATATCTATCAATCATAGATGAAATTTATGACTACCATCACCATCTTTGTTTTGATAGATAATTTTTAATGGTTTGTAGCTATATTTGCTTCCCTTATTAATTTTGATATTATGCTTAACAACAAATTTCTCTATCCTTTGAGCTTCCCCATGTTCTTCTCCCTTGTGCTCTGTCCTCGGCCCCTTTTGCCATGACAAGCGGGGGACAAGTTCCACATTCCTCCCTCCTTCCCCGGACCCCTCTCCCCAATCCTGGGCTCAAGTCTCTTCTTCTTCTTCATGTGCCTTTGATTCATCTCCGCTACACAACCCTCAATTTTTGGAGAAGTTGAAAAACTCTTCATCCTCTTTCATTAAGATTGATGGAGACTCTCTCTCTCTCTCTCTCTCTCTCTCTCTCTCTCTCTCTCATGCTCGACTGAGGTTCCAAAACACCTTGTTCGGTAAGTTTTTCGGCAAACCCCCACCATTTGACAAAGTAAACAAGGCTCTGATGAACAAATGGGTGGCTTTTGGTGAACTACAAATCTCTGATCTCCCTAATGGGTTTTTGCTAATCTGTTGTGCCTCCAATGAGGCCATGCAATATCTTCTCACTAAAGGGCCTTGGTCTCTTAATGATTTAACTCTCCTGTTAGCTCCCTGGTAGCCTTTTTCTAAACCTACATTTGCCAAACTCACCATTGCATTGATTTGGGTGCAGCTTCACAATTTGTTTGTCAAACTATAGGATGGTGAGTCTCTTGATACTGTTACTGCTCATCTGGGCAATCTTTTGAAGGTTGATGGACTTACTATATCATTAACTAAATCCAAGTTTGCTAGAGTCTGTGTTGAAATTGATCTCTCTAAACCTCTCTGCCGAGGCTTTTGGGTTAGAGATGACTCCCATTGCATGTTTGTTGTTGTTCTCTACAAAAGGTTACCTACATTTTGCTACACCTGTGGGGTTATCAGACAAATATCTAAGTCCTACTCTCATGTGACAATAACTATGGATGGTCGAGCTTCTCCACCCCTTCGAGATCCTCGAAGGTCTGCGGTCAGTTCACACCAAACCGTGGATGTTGTAGCTGAGGGTATAGAGTGGATCCCTCCTCTGCTGAACCCCAGGGACGTCATAATTCTCCTAATACCCCTGCTGATCTTGATTTTGGCTCATGGATGCTTGTTTCCTGATGTGTTCCCCACAAATATATAGGATCACCAAGTAATACCTCGTGTAAATAGACAAGGATCATATTCCTCCTAGCTAAGGATCTACTATTACTCCTCCATCGCCTACTATCTAACCTAACATCTTAAGCATGGAAATTTACTAAAGTAGGTGTAAGAAAATAAACAAGATACGGCTATATGAATTAAAGAGTAAAGCAAGATGATTGCAAGAGCTACAGTAAAATACGAAGGCCTATGGATGTGGATCCCCTTGAGGGGTCATCATGATACATGGATGAATACAAAGGATGGCAAGGGTGATTTAGACCAAAGAATCTCTACATTAGATCAACCCTGATTCCTCGGTGATTGAAACTTAATCCCATACAAATATTGATTGGAATTTCTTCCTAATCAATATCCCTAGCTGAAATGATGAAGAAGGAGGTGAAGATCGGGCTGAATGATGCTTCCCCCATCCAAGAAGTACTGAATGATGCTTCCTCTTGCTGAAGGCCGCTTCTCGGTCCTAGGAAACTTCCTTTCTTGGTGATGGATCTCTCCCTTCAAAGATCAAGCTCTTGAAACCTTCCTCTAGCCCTAAAATGTTGTCTTCAAAGATATCTGCATTCTTCCTCTTTTTCTCTCCAAATGGTAGCCAAATGATCCTTTTGAAACCCTAGAAACCTGTTTTTAATACCCCCTAGGGCATACGGGGCAGTATGGAAAGTGTATAGTACCCAAAACCTTGATAAATCATGGTATACCAGGTTCCATACGGCCTTCATGCGGCCCTAATTTGAGGCCACATGAGTTAGGCAAAATTCTCTGTCTCAAAAACCTGCAAGTGCTATAGTAGATGTTACAGTAAACCTGCTTCTGTACTCCAGCTATAATAATCAAATACACTGAATACGCTACAGTACTAAGAGACCTGGTTTTCTTTATTTTCTGCCCTAATCATCTCCTCATATTCTCCGTGGCTTTTCCATGCCCCACAAAGTAAATACCACTCAATTAAGTATAAAACCGGCATCAATTCTTAAGAAAATACATGCTAAATGTATAAAATATATCTAAGAAAATACATACATTTAGACACTTATCAAATATACCCACACCTATGCGTTTGCTTGTCCCCAAGTAAACAAATCATGAAAAACAAAGAGAAAGATAAGTGGCTAAATGTATTATCTCTAGCTCGAATGAATATAGGATTCTAAAAGCGATGGAAAATGAAACAGAGATGTTGAGTTACAATCAATAAGCACAACAGAAAGATCCTGTCTCACCCACTATATGTTTGTGTCGTATGTGTGAATCTTCTATCTCACTTTCCCTAATCTGGTCTGGCTTAATAACTTCAATCAGTACAGCTCTAGATGCTAATTACTCCACATGCAAAGAGTACTAAGTCTTAAGGTGCTAAGTGCTAGTTCAATGAACAAGTAAGATCCTTCTAACTCTTAAACTTGAACTAATTCCTTTTTTCTTCTCAAAACTTCTAGTAGGCAGTTAAAAATCACTAGGGTTTTTAATTTCATTTCATTTTATTTTCTTCATCATTTTTTTTAGTCCAACTAACATAGACTGGACAAAAAATCTTTCTAAAATCTTTCTGGAGGATACACATGCTAGTTAGGCACAAGAGTCACCCAACTACTTGATTACAGCCTACATAGATGCATTCATGCTTCATTAGCAGAGTAATACTGACATAGACTCTTTTTTTTCATATTCACCCTAGATCATGTCTTTAGACTGCTCTACATGCCACAAAACTAGAGCTAGCTCAAAAAGACTTAGAAGATCTTAAGAGTTCATTAAAAGATAGAACTTAATATTCTAAGGCCAAGTACTCAAAGTTGTGTGTTAAGCATACAAGAGAGTTAGAGTAGTCATGTTGGCTATTCTCAGGGCATCAACAAAAATAATTCAGTGCACAAGACAATACTAGAGGTGAAACAGTATTTAATAGAGCACAAAAAGTATGTAACTCACATCAATCATTATCCATGCTAGAAGAATCTGACAAGAATAAATAAAGCCATCATCAATAACACTAGCATGTAAATGGCCCTAATACATGAAATACACCCATCCCCACACCTAGTGTTATACATTGCCCTCAATGTACACTAATCATGAAAAGTAAGGCAATGTAAGCAATGAAAACAATAGAGGAGGGTGAAAACGATCTTCCCCGATTCATCTTGTGCAAGTGGCAATGTGTAACCTGAACACAAAGTATGGCGAGCTATACATGTCATGTCCAGTCTCTATTGAATGTGGAGAGGCTCACCAAGCTCTGTCAATGCCCTGCAAGGCAAAAAGGGGCATCATCATTTCAAGGAAAAATTTAAATGCAAAGATTAATTAATAGGGAGTAGTTAAACACATAAACTAGATAAAAGCAAACAAAGTTCTACAAAAGGTTAGTAAGGTGGAACCCTTGCCAACTTATTAGTACCAAACAAACATATGTGCAGAAAGTGAAATAATACAACAAACTACAGAAATAAACTGAGTATAAATGCTCAAATGTGAAATTGGTCATCATTGGCTACTACAGTTGGTGGTGGTTTGGTGGTACAGGAAGCAGTGATAGTATGTGAAGATGATCCACGAGAGGAAATAACAAACTGATGGAAGTCCTCTGTAAGCGGGCACTTCCCCTCTAACAAATGGTAAAGCTGGCCTCACATCTCGCGCTACTCATAGCGTATAGCTTGGAATCTCACCCTCCATCCCTCTCAGTCTAGTGTCGAAGTCTGGTGGCATTATGGTACCAAGGATGAGAGTAGGTGTGTCCTCAAGCTCTGAGTCCGTCTCGACTGGTTTGTGCTGACTAGACTCTCCTATGGCTGAGTGTCCCACAAGTCTGTAATTGTTGCCCCTACTCTCCACTAATCCTATCGCTCGTAGGATGGCCAACCCAAAGGGTACCACATCCCTTACTACAATCATGCCCCTTGTGCGCTCAAATAAACCCATACCACAAATCAACCTAGTCACATAGGGACCCACAAAGATAGCTCCTAGTTTAGCACATTGTCCCTGATGAAGGAATGAATCAGCAACAAGGTGTCCAAGATGAATGGGATGCTACTCTAAAATGGCAAACATAACATACAAGTCTGATTGTGTAACCACGCCAGTACTATCCTTTTGGCCCCAAATAGAACGAGTAAGGAGAGCATGAATATATATGTATACCCAGCTCTTCAGGTGGGTAGCTTTTTGGGACTCTTTATTGTTGTGGCCTGCTATAATGTTCCAATAATTGTTTGCGGTCATGTGTCGTGGGAAGTCTAACTATAGCCGACCAAATGGTACCGTGTAAACGAACTCATCATCATAGATCCCCAAGTATTTTGCAAAGTACATATGATTCATCTCATGTGACTTTCCAAAGGCTTGAAAATGAATGGCCCCTGGTCTTCTAGCTCCCACAGTCTTTTCATCTTGGTGTGCTTCAAAAGTACTAAACACCTCCAAAGTTAATTGGTGATAGGAAGGGTCATCGATTGAAAACAACTTGTCCCAACAATCATGTGAGATAAAACCCTTCACTTGTTCATCTAGCCCAAATTTTCTCAAGGTACCCCAATCAATACGAATGTGCCAAATGGTTTCATCTTCAAAATCTCGTATTTTGCTTGATGATGAGCATGCTTAAAGTGAGGCTCCTCAGGGTTTGGCGTTGTGTTTCTTAGGTATTTGGAGGTGAGTTTCTTGACATCTGGCATCCCTACAACAAGAATAAACTTAATCAAGCTTTAAAAAAATCAAAACATGGCAAAGCATAGTGCAAAAGATGAATAAAAAGTGAATTAAATGAGGGATAATGACCATACGGCCGTATGGGTGTTGTATGGTTACTGTTCACTTCAAAAGCACCTACCCTGAAACACTAAAAACAATTTACATAAATTCAAGGGAGACATCATCCACAACAATCACACCACAAAACCAAGCCAACAACTTAAAAAATTCCACAAATAAACTCCAAGAAGGCAAGAAAAAATGAAAAACACAAAGCTAGGGCATCAAAAAGCTTACTGATGAGATCTTGAGCAAACTTGAGTTAAACCTTTGGAAAACCACTAGATATAAGTCCCAATGAGATAAGGAGGAGTTTTAGAAGAAAAAATGAAGAGATTTGGTTAAGAAACGAGTGAGAAAAATAAGATAAATATCATGTGGAAGAAAGGTGAAACAAAGAGAGAGATGAGTTGGTAGGGGAGAGGGGCTTTAAGAGCCCAAAACACCCCATACCCGCCACATGCAGCCCCCATGCGGCCGCGTATGGGGGCTGGGTACCCTAGGCTATTTTCTCTGGATGAGTTCATGTAGCCATGTATGGGGGCCACATGAACTAGTATAATTTCTCTGTTTTCAGCCCCTCTTCTTTTAAACTTTTAAATGATGCTAAATTTGATTTAGAACCTCCCAAACATGAATAAAATGATTAGAACTTTGATCTAATGCATCAAATACATCAAATATGTGTGTTATTCAAAATGATAATTGATTAAACCATAAGTAAAGACGACGAGAAAATTGCACAAGGAAAGTGAGCATGAACTTATTCACATAAATAAAACTCCAACAAAATGACTTTAAGAATAACAATACTAACACTAGAATACAAAAAATGAAATGTAAACCCCCAAATGCTTGGGTTGCCTCCCAAGAAGTGCTTGTTTAACTTCACAAGACTTACGTACCGTGTCACTTACCTCATGGGGGTTCGAAGAGCTTGATGCTACCCCAGTCATCTTTGGAGAATTATTTCTTCCCAGTAAATTCAATGACATCAATAAATGAATTTCACATTTTTCATGAGTAAATAGGGGTGAGAATTATACCTTTCCTCCTTGAGATTTTGAATGATAAGGGTTGATACCTTTCTTCTTCTTTCCACGGACTTCCCTCTAAATTTTCCTCAACATCAACTCTTTTTTCTCTTTTTCTTTGGCATTAGTGCATATCACCTTTTTCTTTGGTTGCTTTAAATTATGACTTGGAAGAGGAGGGTGGGGTTCTTCTTGTTCTTTATTCCCTTGCTCCTTCAAATACTCATCTAAGGGGTTTAATGACAGCACCTCCTGCACACATTCAGAAATCAACATATCAGTTTCATAAATAAAATAAAGTGTGTCATCATGGTCTAGTGAGTGTTTCATGCCACCAATAGGGTGTACATTGCTTCTTCCTCTCCGACCCTCAATGTCAATTTTCTACCTTTTAGGTTGATTAGGATACCTGAGGTACTGAGAAGTGGCCGACCAAGAATCAATGGTGTCTCCACATCTAATTTTCTCTCGTTGGTGTGGAACTCTTTTAGAAACTTGGCATATTTGGGTATTTGAGTCAAAGCTTCCACTATCGGGATGTTTATGTGGAGTTGTTTAAAGATATTGATGAACTTTCTGAATTGAACATCCTTCTTGTCTTGTTTCAACCTAGCTAGATAGAGAATTGGGGGTTTGTACTCTGATGATTTTGGTGATCCCCATGGTTGAAGTTTATTGTTTCCTCTCTAATTATCTTTCTCAATGACTTTTTTAGCTATAATTTAGGTGCTTCTTCTATTGAGCGTCTCAAACTCTTATTCCTCAACTTATCACACTATTCTGACTCTTCCTCTTCTGTGGATACTGAACTTTCATTTGAACTGTCATCTATGCCATACACATGCTGCATAACATACTCGGTCTTTTTTCCTTGATCTCTTCTTAGTTCAACCATCTGATCTTAATGAGGTACTTGCAGTTCCTCCATGTTTAGCGTGGGTAGGTCAGTTGGGATATCAGCCTCATCTTTTGGTAGAATTCTTCCATAATTCATGTAATCTGTGAACATCATGCTACAAGTGTTATCCTTATTTTCTATGGTTGAACTTTCCCATGGCTTAAATGTATAGAAAGAATTGTTTTGAATGTATGACAAGTACTATTGAGGTGGTATCCACTCATGCCAAATATCAGCCATAATCAATTCATCTCCTGGTGTAGAGTTCAGATTTGCCATGATGTACCTTTACCACAATCTGCACATCAAAGAAAAAGGATCATTGAGAACAAATGAAAAGGAAAGAAAAAAGTAGATAAATCAACAAGAAAAATGGCTATAGCAGTAAGCTAGAAGTTTCCTAGAATTCCTTAAAGATTCCCCAGCAACGGCGCCAAAAACTTGATATGCTCTCCACAAGTGCACGTGATCAGCAAGTAATACCTCATGTAAAGACACGAGGATCGTATTCCTCCTAGCTAAGGATCTACTATTACTCCTATATTGCCTACTATCTAACCTAACATCTTAAGCATGGAAATTTACTAAAGTAGATGTAAGAAAATAAACAAGATACGGCTATATGAATTAAAAAGTAAAGCAAGATGATTGCAGGAGCTATAGTAAAATACGAAGGTCTATGGATGTGGATCCCCTTGAGGGGTCATCATGATACATGGATGAATACAAAGGATGGCAAGGGTGATTTAGACCGAAGAATCTCTAGATTAGATCAACCCTAATTTCTCTTTGATTGAACCCTAATCCCATACGAATATTGATTGGAATTTCTTCCTAATCAATATCCCTATGATTGAATTAAGTACAAGGAGATCCTAATATAAGAGTATACTAAACCCTAGTTTACCCATATAGATTGGAGGGCTACTGACATTCAATTTCTAGGCATATCGATATAAGCAACCCCTTTTAGTTCATTAATGATCTAATACACGTGAGTAGGTCACATCTACATATATAAATCAAGAAAGAACTACGGATCTCTCCTTTGAGTAGTTCTTGACATGGAGAACAATGAACTAAACCATAAATCAACCCAAGCATTGCAATTAAGTAAAGATCATCCAAAATACATGATGAACCCCCCAAGGTTCACCGACATCCGGTGGTCTTAGGGGTCTAATGTGCCATCATACAAATGTGAGCTGGAATATAAACCAAAACACAATAAAAGTTCATAGTTGACACTCCGTAGCTGAAAGGATAAAGAAGGAGGTGGAGATCGGGCCAAATGATGCTTCCTCCATTCAAGAAGTACCGAATGACACTTCCCCTTATCGAAGGCCGCTTCCCGGTCCTAGGAACCTTCCTTTCTTGGTGATGGATCTCTCCCTTCAAAGATCAAGCTCTTGAAACCTTCCTCTAGATCTAAAATGTCATCTTCAAAGATATCTTCATTCATCCTCTTCTCTTCTCCAACTAGTAGCCAAAGGATCCGTTGAAACCCTAGAAACCTATTTTTATACCCCTGTGGTATACCAAGGTCCATAAGGCCTTCATGAGGCCCCATATGGAGGCCGCATGAGTTGGGCAAAATTCTCTGTCACAAAAAACCTGCATGTGCTATAGTAGCTACTACAGTAAAGCTGTTATATTACTCCGGTTACAGTAATCGGCCACAGTGAATATGCTACAATACTCCGAGACCTGGTTTTCTTCATTTTCCACCCCTAATCATCTTCGCATGTTCTCTGTGGCTTCTTCATACCCTACAAAGTAAATACCACTCAATCAAGTATAAAACAGGCATAAGTTCCTAAGAAAATACATGCTAAGTGTATAAAATACATTTAAAAAAATACATACATTTAGACATTTATCATTTTCCATCGCGTCACCAGCACAAACCCGCCAACGTTGCCGCTCGATCACTTGATCACCCGAGAACGCTCGAATCAAAGTCATGACCTGGACATGATTTCATCACTAAAATAATTTAAAATAATTCACACTATAATAATAATAATAATAATAATAATAATAATAATAATAATAATAATAATAATAATAATCACAATCATAATCACAATCATAATCATAACAATTTACTAATAATAATAAAAATAATTTTAAATAATTTCCACTTCAATAATAGCCACTCTAATAATAATCAAAATATTATTAAACTAATTTGAAATAATTACTGTTTTAGTAATTAATAATAATAATAATAATAATAATTCTAATTTCAAATAATATTTCTATTTTAATTACAATTTATTTAAGAAATTTGGGTTAAAAAAACCACAAATAAACTATTTAAATAATTATAAAAGAGATAAGAGGTTAAAATATAAAAAAAACCATTTTGTTTTTTTTTTTAATTTAAAAATGCCCAATCAGCAGCCCAGTCAGCAGACATTGATGTGATGACCAATTTGGGCAAAAACCCTTCTTTAACTAATTAAATAAATAAATAAATATATAAATAAATAGGTTATATCGGGATATATTGATTTTTTTCAAGTAAATAGATAAATCCGTATTGATTATATAAAATTAATTAATTAATTATATGTAAATAAGTAATTACATATAATTATGATGAGCGGTAGCGCCATTAGTTGCCGTCATGGTAGATCAAAGGTTTGACTAAAAAAATCTAAAAAAATTTACTCCTTCCATTCATTTTGTATATGTCGTGGTTAACCGAATCTCATGTATCAAGAAATTTAATTATTTTCGCAAAAAATTTTTATAAAAAAATTAGTTATATATCCAAAAATTATCCCTAATTAATATCTTCACATTTATCTCTCATATTTAATTTTAAGAAGACAATTCAATATAGTGTTAAAGTTAATTTTAGTAATAATAATATGTGCTTTTTTTGTTATAAAATGACATATAAAAAAATAAATATGATTTTTGTGACAGATAAAAAGAATAGAGCTGAATACTAGGCAGTTCTAGGGCCATCAAATCATGGCCTAATCAAGACTCATGCATTCACTTGGTTTCTAATTAAGCATTTTTAAAATTAAAAAATGGTGATTTTTCACATTTTGATCCTTTATTTTTTTTATAATTATTAAAATAATTTATTTGGGGGAGCGGGTTTAACCGATTTTTTTAAAAAAAAAGTTATTGTTTTTTAATTTATTATCTTTTAAAAGATATTTATTTTTAAAATAATAATATATTATTATCAAAAATAAAATAGCAAGCGTTATTTGAAAAGCATTAGTCCTGGACAGACCATCCAAAACCTTGCCCATCACCCAAGGCTTATGATCAAATGGATGATTCTTGAATCAGCAACTGAAACATAAGGTCATCAGGGATGAGGCCACAGTCAAGCATCTCCTCACACCACTTCTCCACCTCCACCAATCTCTTGGCCTTGCAAAGTGCGGTCATCACTGCGGTGTAGCAATGCAGATTTGGGGTCAAACCATGTGACTCTTCATTGTGTCAAGAAGCCCCAAAGCAGAATCCACATCGGAGTTTTTCACGAGAATGACTGATCATCGTATTGAAAGCAACCACATTTGGCTTGAGGCCACTTCCCACCATTTCACGTAACAACTCCCAACCCCTATCAACAAAACTCGACTTTCAAGCGCCCATAGATCATTGTATTATACAAGTATACATCCGTTCTCACCAATCCTCTCCTTCAACTCCTTAAAAAAACTCAAGAGGCTAACTTATCCTTCCTTCCCCTGAAGTACCCATGAATTATCGCCGTCAGCAGACCCTCACGATCCAAAATGAACCCATGCGACTTCATGAGCCTACAAACTCGCTTTCGCGCCCAACATTCTCCCGCCCTTTGCAAAAAAGCCATAGGTTATTTAAGAAATTTGGGTTAAAAACCACAAATAAACTATTTAAATAATTATAAAAAAAGATAAGAGGTTAAAATATAAAAAAACCATTTTGTTTTTAATTTAAAAATGCCCAATCGCCAGATTTCCATCGTCAGACATTGATGTGATGACCAATTTGGGCAAAAGCCCTTCTTTAACTAATTAAATAAATAAATAAATATATAAATAAATAGGCTATATCGAGATATATTGATTTTTTTCAAGTAAATAGATAAATCCGTATTAATTATATAAAATTAATTAATTAATTATATGTAAATAAGTAATTACATATAATTATGATGAGCGGTAGCGCCATTAGTTGCCGTGCGGTAGATCAAAGGTTTGATTAAAAATCTAAAAATTTACTCCTTCCATTCATTTGTATATGTCGTGATTAACCGAATCTCAAATATCAAGAAATTTAATTATTTCACAAAATTTTATAAAAAATTAGTTATATATCCAAAATTATTCCTAATTATTATTTTTCACATTTATCTCTCTATATTTAATTCTAAGAAGACAATTCAATATAGTGTTAAAGCTAATTTTAGTAATAATAATATGTGCTTTTTGTTACAAAATGACATAAAAATAAATATGATTTTGTGACAGATAAAAAAAGAACGAGAGCTGAATACTAGGCAATTCTAGGGCTATCAAATCATGGCCTAATCAAGCACTCATGCATTCACTTGGTTGCTAATTAAGCATTTTTAAAATTTAAAAAATGGTGACTTTTCACATTTTGATCCTTTATTTTTTTTATAATTATTAAAATAATTTATTTGGGGGAGCTGGGTTTAACCGATTTTTTTATTATTGTTTTTTTAATTTATTATCTTTTAAAAGATATTTATTTTTAAAATAATAATATATTATTATCAAAAATAAAATAGCAAGCATTATTTGAAAAAGCATTAGTCCCGGACGGACTCATCCAAAAACCTTGCCCATCACCCAAGGCTTATGATCAAATGGATGATTCTTGAATCGAAAGAATCGAAAACATAAGGTCATCGTGGGATGAGGCCACGAGTCAAGCATCTTCTCACACCACTTCTCCACCTCCACCAATCTCTTGGCCTTGCAAAGTGCGGTCATCACTGCTGTGTAGCAATGCGATTTGGGGTCAAACCATGTGACTCTTCATTGTGTCAAGAAGCCCCAAAAGCGTAATCCACATCGAAGTTTTCACAAGAATGACTGATCATCGTATTGAAAGCAACCACATTTGGCTTGAGGCCACTTCCCACCATTTCACGTGAACAACTCCCAACCCCTATCAACAAAACTCGACTCAAGCGCCCATAGATCATTGTATTATACAAGTATACATCCGGTTCTCGACCAATCCTCTCCTTCAACTCCTTAAAAAAACTCAAGAGGCTAACTTATCCTTCCTTCCCCTGAAGTACCCATGAATTATCGCCGTGCACAGCCTACGATCCAAAATGAACCCATGCGACTTCATGAGCCTACAAACTCGCTCGGCGCCCAACATTCTCTGCCCTTTGCAAAAGCCATAGGTTATTTAAGAAATTTGGGTTAAAAAACCACAAATAAACTATTTAAATAATTATAAAAAGAGATAAGAGGTTAAAATATAAAAAACCATTTTTGTTTTTAATTTAAAAATGCCCAATCAGCAGCCCAGTCAGCAGACATTGATGTGATGACCAATTTGGGCAAAAGCCCTTCTTTAACTAATTAAATAAATAAATAAATATATAAATAAATAGGCTATATCGAGATATATTGATTTTTTTCAAGTAAATAGATAAATCCGTATTAATTATATAAAATTAATTAATTAATTATATGTAAATAAGTAATTACATATAATTATGATGAGCGGTAGCGCCATTAGTTGCCGTGCGGTAGATCAAAGGTTTGATTAAAAATCTAAAAATTTACTCCTTCCATTCATTTGTATATGTCGTGATTAACCGAATCTCAAATATCAAGAAATTTAATTATTTCACAAAATTTTATAAAAAATTAGTTATATATCCAAAATTATTCCTAATTAATATTTTCACATTTATCTCTCATATTTAATTCTAAGAAGACAATTCAATATAGTGTTAAAGCTAATTTTAGTAATAATAATATGTGCTTTTTGTTACAAAATGACATAAAAATAAATATGATTTTGTGACAGATAAAAAAGAACAGAGCGAATACTAGGCAATTCTAGGGCCATCAAATCATGGCCTAATCAGCACTCATGCATTCACTTGGTTGCTAATTAAGCATTTTTAAAATTAAAAAAATGGTGACTTTTCACATTTTGATCCTTTGTTTTTTTTTATAATTATTAAAATAATTTATTTGGGGGAGCGGGTTTAACCGATTTTTAAAAAAAAATTATTGTTTTTTAATTTATTATCTTTTAAAAGATATTTATTTTTAAAATAATAATATATTATTATCAAAAATAAAATAGCAAGCATTATTTGAAAAGCATTAGTCCTGGACAGACCATCCAAAACCTTGCCCATCACCCAAGGCTTATGATCAAATGGATGATTCTTGAATCAGCAACTGAAACATAAGGTCATCAGGGATGAGGCCACAGTCAAGCATCTTCTCACACCACTTCTCCACCTCCACCAATCTCTTGGCCTTGCAAAGTGCGGTCATCACTGCGGTGTAGCAATGCAGATTTGGGGGTCAAACCATGTGACTCTTCATTGTGTCAAGAAGCCCCAAAGCGGAATCCACATCGAAGTTTTTCACGAGTAACGCTGATCATCGTATTGAAAGCAACCACATTTGGCTTGAGGCCACTTCCCACCATTTCACGGAACAACTCCCAACCCCTATCAACAAAACTCGACTTCAAGCGCCCATAGATCATTGTATTATACAAGTATACATCTGGTTCTCAGCCAATCCTCTCCTTCAACTCCTTAAAAAACTCAAGAGGCTAACTTATCCTTCCTTCCCTGAAGTACCCATGAATTATCGCCGTGCATGTACCTCACGATCCAAAAATGAACCCATGCGACTTCATGAGCCTACAAACTCGCTCGCGCCCAACATTCTCTCGCCCTTTGCAAAAAGCCATAGGTTATTTAAGAAATTTGGGTTAAAAACCACAAATAAACTATTTAAATAATTATAAAAAGAGATAAGAGGTTAAAAATATAAAAACCATTTTTGTTTTTAATTTAAAAATGCTCAATCAAGTAGCCCGATCGGCAGACATTGATGTGATGACCAATTTGGGCAAAAAGCCCTTCTTTAACTAATTAAATAAATAAATAAATATATAAATAAATAGGCTATATCGAGATATATTGATTTTTTTCAAGTAAATAGATAAATCCAGTATTAATTATATAAAAATTAATTAATTAATTATATGTAAATAAGTAATTACATATAATTATGATGAGCTGATAGCGCCATTAGTTGCCGTCACGGTAGATCAAAGGTTTGATTAAAAAAATCTAAAAAAATTTACTCCTTCCATTCATTTTGTATATGTCGTGATTAACCGAATCTCAAATATCAAGAAATTTAATTATTTCACAAAAATTTTTATAAAAAAATTAGTTATATATCCAAAATTATTCCTAATTAATATTTTTCACATTTATCTCTCATATTTAATTCTAAGAAGACAATTCAATATAGTGTTAAAAGCTAATTTTAGTAATAATAATATGTGCTTTTTTTGTTACAAAATGACATAAAAAAATAAATATGATTTTTGTGACGGATAAAAAAAGAACGAGGCGAATACTAGGCAATTCTAGGGCCATCAAATCATGGCCTAATCAAGCACTCATGCATTCACTTGGTTTGCTAATTAAGCATTTTTAAAAATTAAAAAAATGGTGACTTTTTCACATTTTGATCCTTTGTTTTTTTTTATAATTATTAAAATAATTTATTTGGGGGAGCGGGTTTAACCGATTTTTTTAAAAAAATTATTGTTTTTTTAATTTATTATCTTTTTAAAAAGATATTTATTTTTTTAAAAAATAATAATATATTATTATCAAAAAAATAAAAATAGCAAGCGTTATTTGAAAAAGCATTAGTCCCGGACGAGACCATCCAAAAACCTTGCCCATCACCCAAGGCTTATGATCAAATGGATGATTCTTGAATCGAGAACTGAAAACATAAGGTCATCGGGGATGAGGCCACGGTCAAGCATCTTCTCACACCACTTCTCCACCTCCACCAATCTCTTGGCCTTGCAAAGTGCGGTCATCAACTGCGGTGTAGCAATGCAGATTTGGGAGTCAAACCATGTGACTCTTCATTGTGTCAAGAAGCCCCCAAAGCGGAATCCACATCGGAGTTTTTCACAGCAATGCGCTGATCATCGTATTGAAAGCAACCACATTTGGCTTGAGGCCACTTCCCACCATTTCACAGAACAACTCCCAACCCCTATCAACAAAACTCAGCTTCAAGCGCCCATAGATCATTGTATTATACAAGTATACATCTGGTTCTCAGCCAATCCTCTCCTTCAACTCCTTAAAAAACTCAAGAGGCTAACTTATCCTTCCTTCCCTGAAGTACCCATGAATTATCGCCGTGCACAGCCTACGATCCAAAATGAACCCATGCGACTTCATGAGCCTACAAACTCGCTCGGCGCCCAACATTCTCTGCCCTTTGCAAAAGCCATAGGTTATTTAAGAAATTTGGGTTAAAAAAACCACAAATAAACTATTTAAATAATTATAAAAGAGATAAGAGGTTAAAATATAAAAAAAACCATTTTGTTTTTTTTAATTTAAAAAATGCCCAATCAGCAGCCCAGTCAGCAGACATTGATGTGATGACCAATTTGGGCAAAAAGCCTTCTTTAACTAATTAAATAAATAAATAAATAAATAAATATATAAATAAATAGGTTATATCGGGATATATTGATTTTTTTCAAGTAAATAGATAAATCCGTATTGATTATATAAAATTAATTAATTAATTATATGTAAATAAGTAATTACATATAATTATGATGAGCGGTAACCCCATTAGTTGCCGTGCGGTAGATCAAAGGTTTGACTAAAAATCTAAAAATTTACTCCTTCCATTCATTTGTATATGTCGTGGTTAACCGAATCTCATGTATCAAGAAATTTAATTATTTCGCAAAATTTTATAAAAAATTAGTTATATATCCAAAATTATCCCTAATTAATATCTTCACATTTATCTCTCATATTTAATTTTAAGAAGACAATTCAATATAGTGTTAAAGTTAATTTTTAGTAATAATAATATGTGCTTTTTTTGTTATAAAATGACATATAAAAAAATAAATATGATTTTTGTGACGGATAAAAAAAGAATAGAGCGAATACTAGGCGGTTCTAGGGCCATCAAATCATGGCCTAATCAGCACTCATGCATTCACTTGGTTTCTAATTTAAGCATTTTTAAAAATTAAAAAAATGGTGATTTTTTTCACATTTTGATCCTTTATTTTTATAATTATTAAAAATAATTTATTTGGGGGAGCGGGTTTAACCGATTTTTTTAAAAAAAGTTATTGTTTTTTTAATTTATTATCTTTTTAAAAGATATTTATTTTTTTAAAAATAATAATATATTATTATCAAAAATAAAATAGCAAGCGTTATTTGAAAAGCATTAGTCCTGGACAGACCATCCAAAACCTTGCCCATCACCCAAGGCTTATGATCAAATGGATGATTCTTGAATCAGCAACTGAAACATAAGGTCATCAGGGATGAGGCCACAGTCAAGCATCTTCTCACACCACTTCTCCACCTCCACCAATCTCTTGGCCTTGCAAAGTGCGGTCATCACTGCGGTGTAGCAATGCAGATTTGGGGTCAAACCATGTGACTCTTCATTGTGTCAAGAAGCCCCAAAGCAGAATCCACATCAGAGTTTTCACAGTAACAGCTGATCATCGTATTGAAAGCAACCACATTTGGCTTGAGGCCACTTCCCACCATTTCACAGAACAACTCCCAACCCCTATCAACAAAACTCAGCTTCAAGCGCCCATAGATCATTGTATTATACAAGTATACATCTGGTTCTCAGCCAATCCTCTCCTTCAACTCCTTAAAAAACTCAAGAGGCTAACTTATCCTTCCTTCCCTGAAGTACCCATGAATTATCGCCGTGCACAGCCTACGATCCAAAATGAACCCATGCGACTTCATGAGCCTACAAACTCGCTCGCCGCCCAACATTCTCTGCCCTTTGCAAAAGCCATAGGTTATTTAAGAAATTTGGGTTAAAAAAACCACAAATAAACTATTTAAATAATTATAAAAAGAGATAAGAGGTTAAAAATATAAAAAAACCATTTTTGTTTTTAATTTAAAAATGCCTCAATCGCATGCCCTCAGCATGCAGACATTGATGTGATGACCAATTTGGGCAAAAAAAGCCTTCTTTAACTAATTAAATAAATAAATAAATAAATAAATATATAAATAAATAGGTTATATCGGGATATATTGATTTTTTTCAAGTAAATAGATAAATCCAGTATTGATTATATAAAAATTAATTAATTAATTATATGTAAATAAGTAATTACATATAATTATGATGAGCTGATAACCCCATTAGTTGCCGTAGCGGTAGATCAAAGGTTTGACTAAAAAAATCTAAAAATTTACTCCTTCCATTCATTTTGTATATGTACGTAGTTAACCGAATCTCATGTATCAAGAAATTTAATTATTTCGTAAAAATTTTTATAAAAAAATTAGTTATATATCCAAAATTATCCCTAATTAATATCTTCACATTTATCTCTCATATTTAATTTTAAGAAGACAATTCAATATAGTGTTAAAGTTAATTTTAGTAATAATAATATGTGCTTTTTTTGTTATAAAATGACATATAAAAAAATAAATATGATTTTTGTGATGGATAAAAAAGAATAGAGCTGAATACTAGGCGGTTCTAGGGCCATCAAATCATGGCCTAATCAGCACTCATGCATTCACTTGGTTTCTAATTAAGCATTTTTAAAATTAAAAAATGGTGATTTTTCACATTTTGATCCTTTATTTTTTTTATAATTATTAAAATAATTTATTTGGGGGAGCGGGTTTAACCGATTTTTTTAAAAAAAAAGTTATTGTTTTTTTAATTTATTATCTTTTTAAAAAGATATTTATTTTTAAAAATAATAATATATTATTATCAAAAAAATAAAAATAGCAAGCGTTATTTGAAAAAGCATTAGTCCTGGATGAGACCATCCAAAAACCTTGCCCATCACCCAAGGCTTATGATCAAATGGATGATTCTTGAATCAAGAATCTGAAACATAAGGTCATCGAGGGATGAGGCCACGATCAAGCATCTTCTCACACCACTTCTCCACCTCCACCAATCTCTTGGCCTTGCAAAGTGCGGTCATCACTGCGGTGTAGCAATGCAGATTTGGGGTCAAACCATGTGACTCTTCATTGTGTCAAGAAGCCCCAAAGCAGAATCCACATCGGAGTTTTTCACGAGTAACAGCTGATCATCGTATTGAAAGCAACCACATTTGGCTTGAGGCCACTTCCCACCATTTCACGTAACAACTCCCAACCCCTATCAACAAAACTCGACTTCAAGCGCCCATAGATCATTGTATTATACAAGTATACATCCGGGTTCTCGACCCAATCCTCTCCTTCAACTCCTTAAAAAACTCAAGAGGCTAACTTATCCTTCCTTCCCTGAAGTACCCATGAATTATCGCCGTGCACAGCCTACGATCCAAAATGAACCCATGCGACTTCATGAGCCTACAAACTCGCTCGCCGCCCAACATTCTCTGCCCTTTGCAAAAGCCATAGGTTATTTAAGAAATTTGGGTTAAAAAAACCACAAATAAACTATTTAAATAATTATAAAAGAGATAAGAGGTTAAAATATAAAAAAAACCATTTTGTTTTTTTTTTTTAATTTAAAAATGCCCAATCAGCAGCCCAGACAGCAGACATTGATGTGATGACCAATTTGGGCAAAAACCCTTCTTTAACTAATTAAATAAATAAATAAATAAATAAATATATAAATAAATAGGTTATATCGGGATATATTGATTTTTTTCAAGTAAATAGATAAATCCGTATTGATTATATAAAATTAATTAATTAATTATATGTAAATAAGTAATTACATATAATTATGATGAGCGGTAACCCCATTAGTTGCCGTGCGGTAGATCAAAGGTTTGACTAAAAATCTAAAAATTTACTCCTTCCATTCATTTGTATATGTCGTGGTTAACCGAATCTCATGTATCAAGAAATTTAATTATTTCGCAAAATTTTATAAAAAATTAGTTATATATCCAAAATTATCCCTAATTAATATCTTCACATTTATCTCTCATATTTAATTTTAAGAAGACAATTCAATATAGTGTTAAAGTTAATTTTAGTAATAATAATATGTGCTTTTTGTTATAAAATGACATATAAAAATAAATATGATTTTGTGACAGATAAAAAAGAATAGAGCGAATACTAGGCAGTTCTAGGGCCATCAAATCATGGCCTAATCAGCACTCATGCATTCACTTGGTTTCTAATTAAGCATTTTTAAAATTAAAAAATGGTGATTTTTCACATTTTGATCCTTTATTTTTTTTATAATTATTAAAATAATTTATTTGGGGGAGCGGGTTTAACCGATTTTTTTAAAAAAAAAGTTATTGTTTTTTAATTTATTATCTTTTAAAAGATATTTATTTTTAAAATAATAATATATTATTATCAAAAATAAAATAGCAAGCGTTATTTGAAAAGCATTAGTCCTGGACAGACCATCCAAAACCTTGCCCATCACCCAAGGCTTATGATCAAATGGATGATTCTTGAATCAAAGAATCGAAACATAAGGTCATCGTGGGATGAGGCCACGATCAAGCATCTTCTCACACCACTTCTCCACCTCCACCAATCTCTTGGCCTTGCAAAGTGCGGTCATCAACTGCTGTGTAGCAATGCAGATTTGGGGTCAAACCATGTGACTCTTCATTGTGTCAAGAAGCCCCAAAGCGTAATCCACATCGAGTTTTCACGAAGAATACTGATCATCGTATTGAAAGCAACCACATTTGGCTTGAGGCCACTTCCCACCATTTCACGGAACAACTCCCAACCCCTATCAACAAAACTCGACTAGCGCCCATAGATCATTGTATTATACAAGTATACATCCGGTTCTCGACCAATCCTCTCCTTCAACTCCTTAAAAAAACTCAAGAGGCTAACTTATCCTTCCTTCCCCTAAGTACCCATGAATTATCGCCGCATGTACGACCTACGATCCAAAAATGAACCCATGCGACTTCATGAGCCTACAAACTCGCTCGCCCAACATTCTCCGCCCTTTTGCAAAAGCTCATAGGTTATTTAAGAAATTTGGGTTAAAAAAACCACAAATAAACTATTTAAATAATTATAAAAAGAGATAAGAGGTTAAAATATAAAAACCATTTTTGTTTTTTAATTTAAAAAAATGCTCAATCGCAGACCCCGCATGCAGACATTGATGTGATGACCAATTTGGGCAAAAACCCTTCTTTAACTAATTAAATAAATAAATAAATAAATAAATAAATAAATATATAAATAAATAGGTTATATCGGGATATATTGATTTTTTTCAAGTAAATAGATAAATCCGTATTGATTATATAAAATTAATTAATTAATTATATGTAAATAAGTAATTACATATAATTATGATGAGCGGTAGCGCCATTAGTTGCCGTGCGGTAGATCAAAGGTTTGACTAAAAATCTAAAAATTTACTCCTTCCATTCATTTGTATATGTCGTGGTTAACCGAATCTCATGTATCAAGAAATTTAATTATTTCGCAAAATTTTATAAAAAATTAGTTATATATCCAAAATTATCCCTAATTAATATCTTCACATTTATCTCTCATATTTAATTTTAAGAAGACAATTCAATATAGTGTTAAAGTTAATTTTAGTAATAATAATATGTGCTTTTTGTTATAAAAATGACATATAAAAAAATAAATATGATTTTTGTGACGGATAAAAAAGAATAGAGCGAATACTAGGCGGGCTCTAGGGCCATCAAATCATGGCCTAATCAAAGCACTCATGCATTCACTTGGTTTCTAATTAAGCATTTTTTTAAAAATTAAAAAAATGGTGATTTTTTTCACATTTTGATCCTTTATTTTTTATAATTATTAAAAATAATTTATTTGGGGGAGCGGGTTTAACTCGATTTTTTTAAAAAAAGTTATTTTTAATTTATTATCTTTTTAAAAAGATATTTATTTTTAAAAATAATAATATATTATTATCAAAAAAATAAAAATAGCAAGCGTTATTTGAAAAAGCATTAGTCCTAGACGGACCATCCAAAAAGCTTGCCCATCACCCAAGGCTTATGATCAAATGGATGATTCTTGAATCAAGAATCGAAACATAAGGTCATCGAGGGATGAGGCCACGATCAAGCATCTCCTCACACCACTTCTCCACCTCCACCAATCTCTTGGCCTTGCAAAGTGCGGTCATCAACTGCGGTGTAGCAATGCGATTTGGGGTCAAACCATGTGACTCTTCATTGTGTCAAGAAGCCCCAAAGCGTAATCCACATCGGAGTTTTCACGAATAACGTGATCATCGTATTGAAAGCAACCACATTTGGCTTGAGGCCACTTCCCACCATTTCACGTAACAACTCCCAACCCCTATCAACAAAACTCGACCTAGCGCCCATAGATCATTGTATTATACAAGTATACATCTGGTTCTCAGCCAATCCTCTCCTTCAACTCCCTAGGCCATCTCCAACCCAAAACTCTATATTTGGCGCTTCAATACACAAAAAATACAAATCTGCATGAGTAAAAAATTCTCCAACCATCATCTCTATTTTTAACTCTAAAATAGAATATTCTAAGAATATTCTTCTTACTTCATACTTTTATATTCATATTAGTAATAAATTATTATTGCTTTCATTAGTTGTATTTTGTGTGTTGTGGTTTTTTTGTTATTGCTATCGATGATAATCTATGTTATGACTATTTTCTGTGTTTTTATTTTATTGTTCGTGTAATTTTCGTTAATTTTAATGAAGTTATATTTCGTGTATTATTTTCGTTAATTTTTTATTTTTTATTAATTAAAAAATATAAACTTAAATTATAAATTATTTAATTAAATTAAAATATAAATTATAAATATAAATTTATAAAAAATAAAAAATAAATAAATAAAGATAAAAAATAAACTGAAAATTAAAACTAAAAAATAATAAAATAATAAATAATAAACTGAAAAATTAAAAAAATAAACTGAAAATTAAAACAAAAAAAATCAAAAAGGATAAAAAAAGATAAATAAGAATCTAAAAAAAAAAATAATTAACAAAAAATTAAAACTGAAAAACCAAAAAAAATAATAAATGAAAAAAACAAAAAATAAAACTGAAAAATAAAAAAAACAAAAAATAAAACTGAAAAAAAAAATCAAAATGAAAACAGAAAAAATAAAAAAAATAATAAAATAAAAAAATAGCGCTGCTACAGTGGTGCGCTACATGTTGCGCACCACTGTAGCATTATGTAAAATTGGCGCAGAATTTGGCGCCGGATTGGACCAAATTCTGCGCCAATTTTAACAATTCTGCGCCAAATTAAGAGTGGGTTGGAGTTGCTCTTAAAAAACTCAAGAGGCTAACTTATCCTTCAATTATCGTAGACCAACAAGAATCAGAAATAGTAATAAATTGGTAATGGAATAAGTCTTTTTTTTTGGCAGGAATCAATCCCATACTTCATTCATTTCGCTCCTGCTTAACCAAAATCATTGGTAATAGAGAAAATACGTTATTTTTGGCATGACGGATGGTTGGATGGCCAATCTCCCAAAAAATCTTTTGGGGAATCTCTCTTCCTGGATCAGTTATGATCCTTGGATTACTTTTAAAAACAATTTTTTTCACGCTCTTAATTCTCGGGGTAATCCATTTTAGATCGCATCACGCACATGTTGTTGCTAGCTTTACTAATCATTTATCGCTTTGTTTTTAATGATCATGAAGACTCCTACTCCCCGGTCTTTAGAAAAAAATGGTTCCTTCATCGTAAAAATCCTTTTTATAACTTCTTAATCGATGGAGGAATTCGTTCCCGCCTTTTATTCCAAATTCGGAAAAATTAAATCCCCCAGCAAAATCACTCTATTCTATTGGCTTGCCTGGGAGGATAAAATTTTAACACTTGAGAATCTTTTTAAAAAAGGCTGTAATCCTTTTGCCACTGACACATGTATTCTATGTCATAATAACTCGTAATCGATGGATCATATTTTTATTAAAAGCTGCGACATATCCTGTCGCATTTGGTCCTTCTTCAAATGTTCACTTAGATCTGAAACTTTACCTTCTTCAGTTTCAAATATCTGGACCTACTGGATTCCTTCCATAAACTCTATTCACAGGAATTTATGGGATCTCTGTTCCAGAGCAATCTTCTGGAACATTTGGCTAGAACGTAACAATCGTATTTTTTTAACCAAAAAAATGTGCACCTTTTTTTCTCGCTATAATTCTTAAAAGCATGCTTATATGATTCTTTCTTGGATTTGCAGATTCGAATCTCATCAACAAGAAGCCTCCGAAGGTGTTCGGGAAGATAAAAGCGCTCTTTAAACTTTTTGCGCTCCGGATCCGTCGACTTCACCGACGATATGGCGTCCAACTCGACTCAGGAGTAATTCGCATCATTGCTCTCTAAGTCGGGCCTCTGTCTCCGATGGGCGACTTACGGCCTCAGATTTCCCTGCCTTTTTCCTTTTCTTTTTTCTATGCTACTTATTTTCCTCATCTCTGGTGAGGATAACTGTTTACTTTCTCCTCTTGTTGTTCTGCTTGTTTTTTTCTCACTTGTACTTTATTTTCCCAGTTTCTTTCTTCTTTAATAAATTCGTGGTTTATCCACTTTATTCAAAAACTTATCCTTCCTTCCCTCAAGTACCCATGAATTATCGCCGTGCACAGCCTACGATCCAAAACGAACCCATGCGACTTCATGAGCCTACAAACTCGCTCGGCGCCCAACATTCTCTGCCCTTTGCAAAAGCCATAGGCCAAGGACCTCAACAAAGGGAGAGAGGGTCGAATGCCATCACCAAGCATCACATCAAACAGGAATTGTGCTTCATTCAGGTTACCCTCGGAGCACGACCGAGTAATCAAAACGTGATAGGAGAACGCAGGCGGAAGAACACCAGCTTTGGCCATGCGGAAAAACAGTGAGAGAGCGTGCGGCAACTGTTCTTTGGCACACAATAGCCGAAGCAACGCGCCGTGTGAGCCTAAACTGGGCAAAGTTCAGAGCTTTAACCTTTGTGCTATATTCTACTTTTATATGGTTGCGAGTTGTTTGCTGAAATGCCTGATAGAGACTCTTTTATGGTTTATTCCCCTTGAAAATATTAATTTCAATCAATTTACAAGCATGAATCTATTTTGGATTCTCCGAGTCTAGTACTTTATTTAAGCCTTTGCGGCGATCTCATCCATCATTGAATGGATATCTTTCATCTCCGGTCGGGATCGATCCCCGGCCTTGGAATTATGAACTATTTCTTTTTTATCGATCGAACAAGCGATGATGACCGGCTATTGTCCTCACTGCTCTTTGTTTCATTATCCCCTTTACCTTCGTTACCAGCTATATTTGCTTCGCTTGTTAATTTTGATATTATGCTTAACAACAAATTTCTCAAAGAAACTTCGGTTCAGTTTTACATAAAAATTTTATTTCTGTTGACAACAACACTTGTCCAAGAAAGCCACAATAGTCAGCTCACAATATAGAGAATTATACAGGCAGCTGGTGCTGATGAGGCTGTGCTCTTAATTTGAGCCTTGCGGCGATCTCGTCAATCATTGAATAGATATCTTTCATCTCTGGTCGGGATCGATCCCCGGCTTTGAAACTATGAACTATTTTTTTCAGATCGAGCAAGCTGTGACCGGGTATTGTCTTCACTGCTCTTTGTTTCATCATCTCCTTCACCTTCTCAACATCTTCCCATCTTTCAGCTACACTGTAAATGTTACATAATAACGCATAGCGAGAGCTGTTGTACGGTTCGAGCTCAATCAACCTCTTGCCTATCTTCTCACCTAATTCTATGTCTCCACGAAAACGAGATGAACCAAGCAAAGCACTCCACACCAGTGACTCGGTGTCCCCCGGCATGCTCATCAACACCTCCTCCGCTTCTTGAACCATACCTAGACTCCCGTATAGATTCGCCATGCACCAATAATGTACAAATGTGGGTTTGAGACCATGTATGCTTGTCATCTCGTCGAAGTATCTCCTTCCTTCATCCAACAGCCCAGCACGGGAACAACCCAATAAAATTCCAACAAATGTAGTTTCATCAGGTTTTACTTCTGAATCTTCTTCACCTGAAAATGCCAAATCACAAGAAACACACTTAGAACCAGCTCATTCAAATCATCTCACAACAAAAGTCTCATATCTGCTAAAACAAGACCAACCTATTTGAACCATTTCATCAAACAATGCAAGACCATCCCTAGGACAAGCATGAATACAATGCCCGAAGATCATCGCAGTCCAAGAAACTAAGTTCTTCTCCGCAATCCGATCAAAAACTTTCCTCGCGACGTCCACCCGTTTACACTTACTATACATGTTAACCAATGTTGTCTCAAATATCAAGTTGTTCTTCTCCCGAAAACTCCGTACAAAATAACCATGCACGGACCTCCCATATCTGATCAAACCGAGTCTCCCACAGGCCGTGGCAATGCTGATCAACGTCTGCACATCAGCCAAGACTCCCACCCTCTCCATCTCCCTAAAAAGCTCAAGACCGGACTCCGGGCACTGGCATTTAAGACAACCACTAATCATGATATTCCAAGAGACCGCATTTCTTTCAGGCATTCTATCAAACACGCAACGCGCACTCCTCAAGTCCCCGACTTTAACATATCCATCAACCAAAGAGTTCCAAGAAACCACGTTTCGAACAGCCATTTCATCAAACATAACCCGGGCATGGCCAACAAGGCCGCAAGCAGCGTAGGCGTGGATCAACGAATTGCAAACAATGACGACGGAATCAGCGCCGCGTCTGATGGCCTGGGCGTGGACGACCTCAGCGTCGGTCTGGGAAGCGGAGCGCGCGCAGGAGACGGCGAGAGGGGGGAAGGTGAAGGTGTCGGGAATGAGGCCGGAGCGGAGCATGGAGGAGAAGAAGGAGACGGCGAGATGAGGGGAAGGGAGAGGGAGAAGGATTTGAGGAGAATGTTGAAAGAGCAGAGGTGGGGAGGGGAGGGGAGGTGGGAGAAGAGGAGGAGAGTGTGAGAGAGAGGGGCGAGGGAGGAGGAGAGCTTGAGGAGGCGGGAGGCGGCGAAGGGGTGGCGGAGGAGGGAGGAGGTGGTGAGGTGAGCTTGGCATTGGAGGAGATGACGGAAGGAGGAGGAGAAGCGGAGAGGGAGGAGGGAAGGGTGGTAGAGGTAAGGGGTGCGTTCATGGAGGAGATCCGGCGAGGAGGAAGTAGTGCTTGTCTTTGATACTTGTCTTCTACTTGGATTTGAGATGATTGAATCCATCTAAAATTATTATTTTGAGGATTTATTGTGAAGGTTTGTGGTTCATGGAATGGATGTTGAGCGAAAAGACACTCGTGTGTTTCTTTAAAAGGGCTTTTTCCCCAAATTGGCCTAATTTTTTTTAATATTATCAAAATGACCCAATCAAAATGACCTAAGAACCTATACATCAATGCCCAGTCGGCATGTGTTGACTGGGCATTTTAAAATTAAAAAAATTATATATTTTTTTTAAATTTTAATCTATCATTTCTTTTATAATTATTTAAATAACTTATTTATTACATTTTTATCCGAAATTTTTTGAAAAAAAAATAGTTATTAAAATAAAAAACATTATTTGAAATTAAGATTATTATTAATTATTAAAACATTAATTATTTAAAATTATTTTAATAATATTTTGACACAAGAGTAGGATCAAACAGTGCTCCGCCCTTCGCGCAGCACGCCGGTTAAGTGCGTTGAGAGCCGCACGTGTGACGCTCTCCATCGCTCGAGACATGGCGCGTTGGCCAATGGAATGTCCAGATGGCTCCCAGTGAGTCACCCGAACCTCGGCAGGGGACTGAGCACTTGTCCCTAGGGCACCCGGTTTTATCAGCTCGGCAAAACTTGACCTGAAATGATTTTATGAGATGCCAAGTGATGTGATAGGGGCGTCGTGCCGGGATGCTGCCGTCACCCGGACGGCCCCACCACCACTACCGCTAAATCACTTGATCACCCGCGCTCGGCTCGAAGTCATGACCTAGACATGATTTCATCACTAAAATAATTAAAAATAATTCCCACTATAATAATATTTTACTAAATAATTTCCACTTCAATAATTGCCACTCTAATAATAATCAAAATATTATTAAAATAATTTAAAATAATTACTGTTTTAATAATTAATAATAATTCTAATTTCAAATAATATTTTCTATTTTAATAACAATTCTTTTAAAAAAATATGTTAAAAAACCACAAATAAGCTATTTAAATAATTATAAAAGAGATGAGTAGTTAAAATGTAAAAAAAAAGAATTTTTTAATTTAAAAATGTCCAATCAGTAGTCCAGTCAACATCCTTACTAGGCATTGATGTGATGACCCAAAGGCCATCTTAACAATATTAAAAAAAGTTATGACCAATTTGGGAAAAAAACCTCTTTAAATAATTAAATAAATAAATAGGTTATATCCGAATATATTGATTTTTTTCCCAAGTAAATAGATAAATCGGTATTAATTATAAAAAATAATTAATTAATTATGGAACAACTCCCAACCCCTATCAACAAAATTAAGCTTTAAGAGCTCATTAATTATTGTATTATACAAGTATACATCTAGTTCACAGCCAATCCTCTCCTTCAACTCCTTAAAAAGATCAAGAGCCAAATTTATCCTTCCTTCACTGACATACCCGTGAATCATCGCCATGCACAGCTTACGATCCAAAATGATCACATGCTACTTCATGAGCCTACAAACTCACTCAGCGTCCAACATTCTTTGCCTTTTGCAAAAGCCATAAGCCAAGGACTTCAACAAAGGGAGAGAGGGCCGAATAATAGGAAGCATGCTTCATTCATGTAACCCTCGGAGCACAACCGAGTAATCAAAACATGATAAGAGGATGCAGGCGGGAGAACACCAGCTTTGGCCATGCAGAAAACCAGTAAGAGAGTGCGACAACTGCTCTTTGACACACAATAGCCGAAGCAACGTCACGTACGAGACTAAACTGGGCAAAGTTCCGAGCTGTATAATGGATTTAAAATGGGATTGAGCCCGGGGAAGGTCTCGGAGCTTGCAGTAGCAAAGGAGCATTGAGTCAAGAAGAGATGGGTCGGAGATGGACGGAGAGGTGAAGGAGAGGAAGACCCGGGACGCCTGTGAATTGGCGTGGACGACGGGGAGGGGAGGAGGAGGCGGGGCGGGGGTCCACGGGGAGGCCTAATGAGAGGGCTTCGGGAGGGCAAGCCACGGCGGAAGAGGGAGGCAAGGCAGCTGCGCCAAGGCATGGAGGGGCGGCTAGGGTTTTCAAGTGAGGGTACAAGATGGAAGGCGCGGTTGGGTTAAATCCCCACTATAGCTATCTACTTATCAAAACAAAATGGAAAAATAGATTAGGAAAAAAAATTGACGAGCAAGTAATATATCATGATAATTAAATCATTAATTATAAATATAGTTTCCAAATAACAATACAAATATAAATATAAATAAAAAAATATTTCAATATATACAGGCATTCGCAATGCGAGCTCATATATATATATATATATATATATATATATATATATATATATATATATATATATATATATATATATATATATATATATATATACATAAAAAGTAGATTATATATGCGAGCTCATACATATCTATACGTACTATTAAAGTAGATATATAATCTACTCCGAGAGCGTTTCAATAAACAATTTTAATTTTTTTAATAATATTTAATTTTTTATTTGTATTATTTATAATATTAGTAATTTAAAACATTAATTACATCTAATTATTTATGTAATAAATATCCATAAACCTTTGAAATTCAAGGTATAAAATAGTTTTTATGATAGGAGTTATTTAATTATATTATTTTATATATGATATTGCCTCAAAATTTCTCAAAAAAAATTTAATAACTCCGATACGAAGCCGAGGAAAATGCCTAGTATATATCTAAAGTAAATGTATAATTTGCGTAGAGAGTATTTCAAAAGATAAATTATAAATATTTAAAAAATATTATTATATTTAAATATTTGTTTACCATTAATTAATATATTAGTAACTGAAAGGTTTAATTGCATTTATTAGATTGAAAAATATTTGTCTTTGTAGAAAATGTATGTCAACAGTTTGAAGTTATTTAAGTATAATTGTTTTAGCCCAATTTGCAGGTAATATTTCACTACAAGAAAAACATCAATTAGCTTGGGACAATTCCCTAGCTAAAATTGTAAAATCCCAGGCTAATATTCATTAGCTAGGGATTTCCTAGGGATTAACATCCCTGGGTAATAGCCTCGTGGGTAATAATTTAGCAAGGGATTTATAATCCTTTGCTAAATAGCAACGAATTATTCCGTGGGTAAATAATAAATTCCCTAGGTAATTAATGTTAATTAATTCATCAAAGACAAGGAATTTGATTCGAAATATTTTCTGGGAAATCTCTAGGTAATTTAAGTTAAATGAATCGTCATGGACAAGGAATTTGCTTTGAAACCTTTCCTAGGAAATCCCTAGGTAATGTTAGCAAGGGATTTTTCATAGGTAATCCATTGCTAAATTTTCAAAAAATTGAAATGTTAGTCCCTGGGTAATCCCTGGGTAATATTTACTAGGGATTATGTCCTAGGTAATTCGTTAGTATTTGAATGTAGCAGTAATGAATCCTACCCTTGGTAATCCCTTGCTAAATATACTTAGAGATTATTTCCTGGGTAATCCGTGGGTAATAAAATTTGAAAAAAATGATTATTCCTTAGGTAATCCCTTGCTAATATAAAACAAAGTTTTAATTATTTATTTTAAATTGTATTATAAATTATAATACAAAAAACCTGTATTAAATCATTCATTCAGAATAATCAGTAAATTTTACTACAAATGGAGATGAGTCATATGGAGAGGATGTTGACACCATGAACTCTGAGCGAAATGCATGTGCTCGTAAAAGAGATGAAATAGCAATGCAAATGTGAAATGATTATTGTAGCTATAGCTAAGCTTGACTTTAGGTTTGTGGTAATCATAAAATTGTGTTTTATCCATTGTATCACCGAGCGCTTTTAGATGAATGAATATTGGGTCTTGTTAAAAAGCCATTGCCTATGTTGATTTAATGTTAGAAAAGAATTTGAAAGTTTGGAAAGCCATCACCTATACTGAATAGCATTATAGAGTATATTACAAGACCAAAGGATTCAAGTTCAAGATTACATATAATGAAAAGATTCCCATAACAACTATAAACAACAAAAGAATATTTAACAAGTTCAAGATTACAAGTTCATAATCAAAACAAGTTCATGAAAAAAATTGTGCTTATGAAAACATTCAAGTTTGAGGTAACAATTTCATAATCATCTTTTACTCAATTTTGGTGAACATCATCTTAAGCCATGGCACTCTATGATCTTCTTGAAGACATAAGAAAAGTTCACGGTAACTTTTATCTTTAATGAAAATTTGGGTAGCTTTGAACATTTCTTCTTCTGTGAAAATGCCACCCATTTGGTTGAACACCTTCATGCAATCTTCTATTGTGTGATTTTCCACTACTTGAGTTCCCTTGAGAACTTCGAGATATTCTTTATTCTCGCGCTCTCGAAATGCAATGTATTTATCCATATTGAATGATGAATCTTGAGTCCTTTTCCCTTTTCACTCTCTTTTTTTCTTCTTTGTCCATCTTGATCTCTTATTCCCCGAAGAATTTCATTGCTTGAACTTTGAGTTTGAGGATTCTGTGGTTGAGAACTAGGAGGTTCCATTTGCATGATATCATCATCCTCAGTCTCGTGTGTAGGTGATGGTTGCCTTGAATCATTTGGAGTAAAAACACTTGGACTTGGGATGTGCACTGGTGATTAAGAGATATTTTCATAATCTTCTATACCACTAGATTGTTTGCCTTCAGCATATCTCCCTACATTTTAAATATATAATATGTTAGTAAAATAAAACTTTGTAAAAGTAAAATATTAGAAAATATATGCTTACGCTCATAAACCTCCTGCAATGCCATAAAATATGAAAACGGTCTAGTATGCCACTTCCTTGCATCTTCATTCCTCTGTTTGATTTTTTCAAATTAGATGGTTGTAATTAATGAAATCATTCATTATTTATTTACATATCTCTCGTAGTGGTGCCCAAACATCATCAAGAGCCGATACAATGTGTCTTTCATAATCCCATCCAAAGCCACTTAATTCAAAAAACCCTTTCATAAGCTTGTAGGTTTTTTTCAACTCTTGCTCTAATGCTTTGAGTTGGCTTGTGGTGATGCTTGGATTGGAAAACTTGGTTATCATGTCGCACACCATCTTGTTCCATGCTTCTTTGGTCCATCCATTTTGTGAACGGTACGCATGAGTATTATACTCACCTAATAACTTTACTAGGTGAGCCTTGTGAATTTCATTCCACTTTGTCCTAGTTTCATGTCTTCCTTCACTTGCCACACCTGAACTTGCCATAATTGATCAAACAATGTAAAATATAATGGTTAGCATTGTAGAATATTGTCATTGTAAAATTTATGTAGAGAAGCTAATATCAACACTAATACAAAGAGGATCAAACCAAAACAGATATGAATACTGATGGTGAGAAATTTCTCTATGCCTCTTTAGTGCTTCTTTTACTTCATTCTACCTTTAAGAGGGAATAATGATGTATATTAATGAAATATACATCATTAGATGCATGCACATTTCCTGAAATCCCTTATTCTGGTTTATAAAGTTTCCATAATTTGTAAGATATGTGTAATCAGATACAAAAATAGTAACCATTTCATTTTAATATATTACTCACCTTCTAAAATTATGCAAACTTGACAGATAAGCAGGGAGAGTTTTTAGGTTGTGTGCATGTATTTAATAATATATATATATATATATATATATTTCTAATGATGTATATATCACTAATGGAGATATTTCAAAAAGTAGTATTTCAAACTATATATATATATATATAGAGAGAGAGAGAGAGCTCAATGTTTTACAAGGGTCTATTTGGCAAAATTTTCAAAAACTATAAAGAAACATGATAGTAACTATTAGACCACATCATTTTGCTTCCTTGCTAATATTTGCTAAAACTATGCACACTTGACAAACTAATATCAAGGATTTTTGAGTTATGTTCCTGCATCTATATATGTATAATATAAGTACTAATAGATCATGGAAATTTGACAAACTAGTATACATGAATGGTTTTTAGGTTGTGTACCTGCATATAATTCACTACCTGGTTTCTTACAGGAATTAGGCTACACAAACAGGTACATTGCATTCAAAGATGAATTACTACTACACTCTAATATATATGCAAAGGGACAAGCTTTATGTTGCAAATGCTGGCGAACAAAACCTAGTCAATTATTTTGAACATAGTGCTAATGATCACAATCTTCTAAAGTATTTTGAACATTCAAGCAATATTATCACTAAAAACTTCAACACATGTTGATTGACAAGTGACAACAAGTTACTCACAGTTTTTGCTTGTAGAATAGTCAGCTAACATCAAACAATGAAATCAAAATTTACTAATACAACAGAAATCCTTATGGCCAAATAGAAGACCTAAGAATGGTTACAGTCAGTTCCACAGATTTCAGACCTCCTGTCCTAGTGATTATTTTAATCAAAGGATGATGAATATTGGATGAAAATCATCAAACAAGAACACTACATGAAAGAAACAAATGATAAAAAAAATTCAAATTTGATCGATGTACTGGTGAAATTGCTCCCCAGCCCATCTCACCTCCTAGACCATGATATTATTTGCTCAATAACTTGAGAAATGATGATGTTGTCCACTCTCCTTGATTCCAAACAAACTAAAAACAGCCTCATCTTACTTGATCACTTCCCAAATGAACATCAACGACAATAAAGACTAATTCAAATTTACAAATACATAATTCCAAAATTCAATCAAGCACTTGGAAAGCATCAAATCACAAGGCAACAATGATACACCAATACAAGAACCAAAAAAATCTTTAACAAATCAAATCAGAGATATCAACAGAGATCAAACAATGAGGAAAACATCAAGCAAAGATATCAAACCAAATTACTGAATTAAAGGCACGAAACTGGGTCGAAGAAACCGGTCAACAGAGATCAAACGAATCAAATACAAGCAATGGGGAAAACATCAAACAGAGATATCAAACCAAATTACTGAAATTTCTGACAGAATTAAACAAATATTGCAAACAAACATAAATACAAACAGAGGAAGAGACTTGATCACAATAGATAGAAGAGATTATCATTAAAAACTAAATTCTCGAAATTTCTCACGAATTAAACCATCCATAAAAAGTGACATACAAATCCCATCATGAATACTCAAGTTTGGATCAAGTGATTGGTGAAAACCATCTTCTAAACTGAAGCATTTACAGGAAACACTAATCCAAAAACAAAGATGCAAAAACAAAAACCATGAATTGAAGATCCATAAGGCCACAAGGAAAGGGAATCATAATCATATTACAAACATCAATAAGGCAAACATCATGCTCAAGCATCTACAAACTAGGGTTCTAGATCTATGAGAAACAAGAGTGAGACCAGATCAAGAAGTAGAGGAGGAGGAGGAGAAGGAGATGATCAGTACCTGACCGGTGTTAGGCTTCGTCTCTGATGGGTGCTCTGGTGGAGGAGAAAGCATGATCGGGGCCGAGACTGTGAAAGATGGCCGGGGAGAGGACGACACCGGTGGAGAGACGGAGAGAGTTACGGTGCCAAGAGAGCCGGCTCAGACGATATCATTGAAGAAGAAGAAAAGACCGAGACCGAGAGAGAGATAGAATGAGAGAAAGCGTAAAGACGACCCTCCACGATTTTTGGCATAAAAATATTCCGATCCGATGGAATGTTTTTTTTATGCCAGATTTCCCACGTTATGGCATAATTTTATATGGTAAAACAGATACTCAAACAACCATTATGCTATAATTGTGTGAAAATGTTCGAAAATTTATTTGTGAAAATTTATTATTTGGTACTTTGATATTTTACAAATTGATTTGTATAGTTTTTAAAAAATTTATAATTTGGTCTCTAAAATTTATATAATACATATATATCATAGTATAAAAACTAATTTTAAAGAAATATTTATGAAAGTGTTACTGTCTTAGTTTTAGTGATCCCCTTCTTACAACTATCTATATATATATATATATATATATATAGATCTTTTTTCCAATAATAGATACAAAATAAATTTTAGCTGAAGTGATAAATTTTTTCTCTCCTCATGGGTTCAAATCCCATGAACATGTGGTTTTCCATACTAATAAAAAAGTTTTTTGTTTTAATAATAATATCAACCCGGTACTTCTGAGTTCTGACCCGTAACCGGGCCCGGTTACGGGTTAGCTGCCTGGCCCGTGCCCCTCTAATTTTTTGTGATGGAGATTTCACCCAACTGCGCCTTCCATCTCCTACCCTCATTCCGAAACCCTAGCCGCCCCCTCCATGCCTTCGCCGATTCGCTTCCTCTCTACCGCGAAAACTCTCTCCTCCTCCTCTGTTCCTGTTGCCATGCCCACCCACAGCGACAACTGCCTCTCCTTCCTTGCCTCCCTCTTCCGCCGTGGCTTGCCCTCTGAAACCTTCTCATTAGACCTCTCCGTGGACCCTGTCCGCCCCCTCCTGGTGTCACGCCAATTCACGAAGGCGTCCCAGGTCTTCCTTTCCTTCACCTCTCCGTCCATCTCTGACCCATCTCTTCTTGACTCAATGCTCCTTTGCTACTGCAAGCTCCGAGACCTTCCCCGGGCTCAATCCCTTTTCCATTCCATCATGATAAATATAACAAATTGCTCCTTATGCTCTTGGAAGAGGAAAGTCTGCAGGCAGCTCACAAAACCTTTGACATGATGCTTAAGAGAGGAAGAACTCCAGATAATGAGGTAAAGAAACAGTTGCTCAATGTTTGTTATAAGCATGGAGAATACGATCTGGCTTCAGTGATTGACAAAAATATACCAGTTTATGAGTGAGTAATGCTTTCTGTAACTCAAAATTTTTTCCTTTTCTTAAATTTGCATGTCTGCCTGGAAGGCATATAAATAGAAATATCTTTTTGATGAGCTTACTATTGATAATTAAGCATATTTGTTTTTATTGGAGGGTTCTGCCTGAAGGTTGAGTGAGCACCCAGATGCCTTGTTTTTGTGCTATCGGTGGAGTCAGGGACATGACTACTGTTACTTCAAAACAACTAGGTGGGCAGTAGCATAGTCTTCAATTCTCAATGCAGGCTACTCAAATTGCATTGTTTTAAGCTAGCTTGTAATATAGGACTCTGAAATGACAGAATATTTAATTTACATTTTGTAATATACACTCTAGAACTTGGTTGTTTTCAATTACCCTTAGTTGTCATGGTTGCTAAATCAAGTTGCCTGGGCGGATGATAATTTTACATTGACTCCTTAATTTTAGTGAATGAGTATTCTATTGTGATGTTCATGCTGTCTTCGCTCTAATTGCCTCTAATGTATGTACTTTCCTGGTTCTTGAAAGACAACATGGACTGCATGCTAACCTTTGATGGTTGTTAGTTCCTTTTTTGTGAAGATGCATATGAAATTTATTACCCTTGAAAAGATATAAAGCTGATGAAATAACTGTGCAGCCTATGGCCTCAAACAAGCTCGTCAGTAATAGCATCACTGGTGCACACAGCAATTTACTTCCTATTGCAGAGGTTGCAGGTTGCAAAGAATTTTGCCCCTTTTGTCGATATAATTTGATTAGATATGATATTGGTGGAAAAACTTGCCCTTTTATGCTTGCTTGATGGTTTTGGTGCTCCCTACCCTATTTTTCCCATCAAACCCGTTAGTTTTTTTTGAGGAAAATTATATATAAAAAAAAACTATTATAATGTTACTCGTGGAATGTGTACTTAATAGTGCGATGAGGCATGCACATGTAGTCGTAACAAGCAACAAAATCAGAACTGTGTTTTTCTGAAGTTTACATTCATGATTCCATTTCCAGGTGGTTTCTGAATGGGTTACTTATTTTTCATTGGACTGCTGTTGGGCTCTTCTTGATGATGTCTAACTTTTTAATGTTCTAATATTTTATGATGCTTCATCAATTGGACAATGGAAATAAAATATAAAGTTGTCATAAAATGGATAAAGTATAATATCTGAATTGGTCTCTTTTCTCGTCACTCTATTCAAAAAAATTCTCTAATTAATTCTTCTACTTCTTGAAAAATAGAAATTCACTTGAGTCGCTTTTACGTTTTGAAAATGATTAAATTAGTCCCTATATTTTCAAGAAAAGAGGGGTTAGTTGGGAAGAGATTAGGAGTAGAGGGATTAAGTGTGACTTATTTTCAAGAGTACAGGAACTAGTTGGGAGCATTTTTTGAGTAAAAGGACCAAAAAAGAAGAGAGAAAAGTTGAGAGATCAATTCAAGTATTATACCAATGAATAAAAATGTTAGGTATGGAGTAGTTAGGCAAGTAATTTGTGTGCCATTGTTTGGAAGGCAAGGATAAGATATATGATCCACATGAGATAAAAAATGTGGATTTTCCATTAATTAACAAAATATAGTTGGTAAATTGCATTTCATCAACTGGTCCCCCAACGAGTAACCAAATACATCTGGTTGATGTGGCCCCTGCGAGTAACCGAATCCATATGGCTAACATGTACAGTAGAAAAACACCGTCAGCTCATTTGTGACACATAAGGGTATAATTGGTCAAGTTCAAGCCGAGTAGTAAAGCGCTCGAGCTCAAGCTTGACTAAAAATTTACTGCTCGATACTCGGTTCGACCTTGACAAAGTTTTGTTGTTTTGAGCTCACTCAATTAAGCTCGGTTTTTGTTGGATTTGAACTCAAGCTCGAATAGAGTAAATATCATTAATAATATACTTAATAGAAAAAACAATAACAAGATGAGATGGCAAACAAACAAACAATCATATGATTAATATTTCAAGGAATATGGATTAAAAAATATAAATAAAGAAATATCGAAACATAATACATGGAAAACAAACAAAAGTTAAGGTTTATATTAAGAAGTGTTGCAAATACAAACTGCAATGATCAGAGGCATTATCATTGCCTTTTTTATGAATTGAAATACCCAACCACCTGAAGTAATATCCACAAATCTCGGAGAAATCAGGGTTATACCTAAGATTCTATAAAGGCTCATACAACTCTGTACAGCAGTAGGGTGAACAACAAAACATAATGCCAGCTAAAATCATATGCAAGCATCATTAACCACACCCCACAGGGCCACAGCACCAACAGTTACGACACATCGATAACGACCATTCATATTTTCATATCATATGATGAACCATTATCATCAGCCTTTGAATAATTTTACTTCATATCCTATCTTCAGCCAATCGACCTGAGTTCTTGTAGTTGCTCCAATGTGACACTGGATGACATCGATGAGGGTATCAGGGAGCCTTTTAATATGCTCTCGCACCATCGGAGGAAGAGGAAACACATAATTGCCAATTAAAAATCTTGTGCATCGAAATCAGGTTTTGATGGATACTCAACGCCCTGCAGTGATGGCATCCTTCTCAAATCCTCATCCGAATATGCTGGGATGAACCAGTATTTCTTGCTGGTGCCGAATACCTGGTCAGGGATGCATCAACAGGGGAAAGATAATGCAAGATCTAAATTACAAGACAATGTTGGGGGAACTAGAACAAACCAACTCAATTTTTTCTTCGGCTCAAAACATACCACCATTTTGGAGTGGTTTTCTTCTCGTACACCTAAATTTAAAAGAAGAATTCTTTAGTTTGGAGAAGCATAAAGATGCCGAATTTGTTAGATTAATAAACATTGTCTAATGACAGAAGACAGAAGCATAAAGCACTTGCCCGATGGTTGTTGTATTAGCTGTCTAATGATGCATGCATGATCAAGAAGCCAAGAACACTTAACGCAAATGCCAAATTCAGTACTAGAACAAACAAAGAAACAGAAGTCAGCCCATAATTTTTTATGCTAGGAATCAAGTCAATTAGAATAGTGAATACATTGACCAAATGTAAGAAATGTGGTTGTGAGTGTTCCTGGTGTTCCCAGAGTCTCCCAATTACCAAAGAAAGCAATAAATTGTGACAAAAGTGAGTCTAATAAGAGTTGTCTCAAGAAGTGTGTAGAACTTCCATCATATAAAAGAAAATAGTTAAATAAGAATATCTGAGTAGCAGACCAATGTTTGAAAAATGAAATTAAACATCCGTGTAGTGTGCCAAGAATGCCACCCCTGTTTGCTAGACTAGAATGATGGAATATAGCCATAAATGTTTTTTTTTTAACTTAACTATTTCTCACCTCTATCTTTTAGAGCATGATCAATTATTATCATAATCAAAGCTTAATTGCCTATTAAAATGAAGTTTACTTTCAATTGCAGATGAAGACGTTTGCATTTTCTATCCTCCAATTAGCTTGATAATTATTAAGGACCATATTCACCAAAAACTTGCTTAATAAATTGACTGCAGCTACACCTTCTCCTAACCTATTAAAAATAAACACATGTTGTAAATAACGCACAATAAATGGACCTCCTAAATAGTTTCCACACTTGAGAAAATTTCAAAATGGTCAAAATGGGATGAAAGGTAAAAGATATCTAACAAGTTCATGGAAATATAAATCAATGATATTCTTTCAGCATTCGTACATAGAACCAATCAGTTGGAAGATTTTAAAGTCAAGTGTCTTTTTCAAATGATTAAGAAGAAAATGTTATCAGGCATCTCAAAAAAATCTCTTTTGTTTTTGGGGCAAATGAATTCTTATAATTTTCAAGGAATCTACAATCTAATTTGGTATAATAAACTTAAAATTTTAACTGATATGGAGATTTAGAACCAATCTTTGTGATAACTTAGAGCTCAACTTCATCAACTCTCATCTTGAAATTCTTGCATAAAGACACATAAATAATATATAACCATCCTGTTTGCATACACCAAAAGCAAAGTTGCCAATTGTTTTGGCAAATATCAAGTAGGGCTTACTCGAAATTCAACCCAAAAAAATAAAGATTGTCTTCTTAAAGGCTGGTTGGCAGGAAGAGCAAACTATCTTACTGGCCAAATAGTTTAGAATGCAAAACTCAGAATAGCAAGTATAAAGTCTAACATATTACTTGACAAAAATGAAATAACACAATATTTAGTATACAAAATCGCATGAATATTTGGAAATGGTTTATTAATCTTTGCATAATACTCCAAATGTATGACATGCATAAACATTCGACTTTGAGAAGGAAGATTAAAAAAAAGAAAAGGATAGTGAATGCATCGCAACTTATAGTAAATAATTTGGTGTCAAATGCAAACTTATAAGCTTAAACAAGCGTTTTGTTATCGAAGATAAAAGAACTACCAAATGAAGGGAACAAATAAATTTATCATGCAAGACACCAAACAATCTAAGATCCACGTTTCTGTTAAAAAAGATAACTAAACTATGGAAGTTAATGTAGCAAAAAGAGAAGGAAGAACTTGTAGTTCAATGCTCCCACACAATTTACAACCCAGACACAGTGGTGATCCATTTTCAGCACACATCTCCCGCCTGAAACCAAAAAACAACAGATTATACAACAGAACAGAGAAGAAGAATCATCCAAAGATTTTATTCAGAACAACCAAGAAAATTCTAAAAATCAGGAACAAAAAAAGAAGGATGGGCTCACAAACAGAACAGTGATGGCAGTGGGGTGGCTTCAGCTGGTTGCACTTCCAGCAGAATTTGATCCTTGGATGCCCCGCATCAGCTAGTGTTGCAGCTTGCTGCAGGCTCAAGATCGGGCCACTAAATTAACCAGGACCAAACTGATCAATGAACTCCCCTAGTCCATCATTCAATGCTTTGGCTTCTAATTTAAATGGTGACATTACATCATCATCATCATCATCATCATCATCGTCGTCATCTTCTTCAGAAGCGATGAGGTTAGGGTTGGGGGCAAAGAGTGGGCGGCGGACCAATAGGAGAGGGCACGAACCAGTCCAATCGAGCACCAGCGAGAGCGAGAGTGAAGAAGAGGGCCAAAAGTGTGAAGCGTGAGAGAGAAGAGGGCATGAACCAGCGAGAGAGAACGAAAGAGAGAGAGGGAGAGAGAGAGAGAGAGAGAGAGAGAGGAGGAGGGATATTAGGTTTACAACTGTTATGTTTTTTTCCACACATAACCCTCAAAAATTAATTCTATAAAAAAATATTCTACAAAATTATATTTATAAATATAAATTTATTTAAAATTTTATTAAAAATATGTAAAATCTTAAATATATATTATTAATAACACATCTATCCATATGTTTAAAGTAGATGTATAATCTGCTTCGAGAGGATTTTAAAGAAAATTTTAATTTTTTTTAAATTTGTTGTATTGGATTTAAGTCTTTGTTTGTATTAAATGTTATATTAATAATGCAATATGTTTAATTCCATTTATTTGTTTTGAAGTGTTGTTAATAAAAATGATTCAATGACATTCATTTTGTTAAGGGCATTAAATTGGTTTTACTTTAGAAAATTAAACTTCTAATGGAAATGGAAATCTTTCCTAATTTTTTTTAACTTCCTTGTTTAAAAAATATTTAAAAACATAAAAAGAAAAAGAATTAAGAAAATAGATAATATAGTTTCAGATTTGTTTAATTAGCTTAGAAAATATTTATTCCATCAAATTAATAATATCATTATACTACCATTATAATATCTAGGCAAATTCCGAGTGAGGTTTTGTGGCAATATCGTATATGTATATATATATATATATATAAAAGCTATAACTAAACAACTATTGCAATGAAAACTGTTGCATATCTTGGATTTTAAAGGTCTTATGGGCATTATTGCCTAAATAAATAAGTGCAATTTAAATTTTTTCAATGATTAATATCATAAGTAATATAAACAAAAACTTAAATGAAATAAAAAAATTTAAATTTGTTTTTTTTGTAGCACTTTAGGAGCAAATTATACAGAGATTTTGGCAATATTATATATGAAATGATATAATTAAATAACTCATGCAATGAAAACTATTTTTTTATTACATTAAGTTTTTATTTATATTATTTATGATATTAACAATTGAAAAACTTTAATTGCACTTATTTATTACCTCAAAACCTCTCACAAAAATTTAAAAACTCCGATGCTAAGCCGGGGAGAATGCCTAGTAATTAATTAAACATAATGATACTCATAAAACCATGAATAAGAGTATGTTTGTGATTACAAATTTTCTAAAGGGTGTATATGTAAAAATAGTTTATATATATATAGCAGTGGAGATATAAAATCTGCAGCTAATATTTGTCGCTACAACACTATTTTCTTGTAGTAGTCAAATAACATGCTAAAAATATCTCAACATGCTGGCCAGCACTATAACAAAACAAAATGATATAATGAGCTACAAAGACCAAAGATTTCAAGCACAGACATTCCAAAGCTTATACCATAAACTTAACATGCTTCTATGGTTTAATTGCACTACTAGGGAAGAAGAGCACTTCAAGCAACGCTTCGACTATGAGAATAAAGCAAGGATGTAACATTTGTCTATGGCGGTAAGAAGAGACAATGCTGCGTACCTCTAGCTTGTGATGAATTGATAATAAAATAAAAAAAACCTCCTCTTAGCCTCATCATCCACCCCATCACTGTCAAAGCTTGAAGATTATGAGCTCTCTATATGATCAAAGTGGGGACAAATCGAGGCATAATTCCCAGCAAGGAAGAAGAGATATTCCAAACAAGTGTCTGGGATCCAGATTATTAAGTGTTTTGTACAAAAGCATGGAGACAGATAGTGGTCTTCAAACTAGACATCAACTGATGGATAAAAGGTTTGAGAGACATCTCTTCACAATAAAATTTAATGCAAAAATAGCTTAAATAGCTTACAATGATAGGGATCCAATCTCTTATATTTAATTTCCCTCCAAAATCAATACTAACGGTGGGGTCCATAATGGCAAAAATGCATTGTATGATTGAGAAAAAAAACAAGGACCTTTCTTTTACAATGATGAAGAGGGAGGTTTCTCAAATATTGACTAAGAGAGACCCCACATGAAAGCAAGGGTCTCTCATCAGTTAATGTGAAGTTTCAAGTTAATAAAAATTCTAGAGCAAAGCTACTCATCCTGACTCTATTACCCGAATTCAGCTCCCGAATGATGTGGATGTTCACGTGACTCCATGTGACCCTCTTTTATCTGTCCTCATCAGCAAAAAAAAATCTCTCACTTTAATTTAAAAAAATAAAGTAAAAAATAGAAGAAAAAGAGCTGGTTAAAGCTCATTTTCATCCCTTAGTACTGGTCTTCATCTCCTCTTCGGCTCAACCCTATTTTCACTTTTCTCCAAGCCACAATCCTCTTTTTCCTTCTCTTACTAATCTTCGTTATCAATGCCCTCATCTTGCACCTCCCATATAGCTGCATGATGTGCTTCTCGGAAGAGCTCCGGGCCGAGAGCATATCCATGGCCAAATGCCGCATCGTCTCCGGTACTGATTCGTTTAGGCGGTTTCCACCTCCAAGCATCAATCGGCTTCTCCGTTCCTTCTCTTACTTCTTTTGGTACTTATTCATTTCCTTTTTCTACTTTTTCACTGCTTCGTAATCCATGATTCTGATGAGAAACTTTGTTGATTTTCCAACTGTATCGATCGCGTTCCTATCTTGATATATCCTACTTGGTCCATGATCTTGTATTTTATCTAGACTTCAAAGAAATTATCTCCTACATATATGTTTGCCTTTTCATATAGAAGATTCAATTTACTCCTTGTGCAATCATTTGTTCGTAAGACTTTGAATTCTCTCTCTTCCTTGGTTACTTTGGAAATGTGGTTGAATGTTGTTAATTCTTACATCATGTTTGAGTGATAATCTTCATTCAAAGTCCTGTTAACATAGATCTAGGGATAACTATTCATAGCAAAAATAACTACCTATGAAAATTTTGGATTCCATTTTCAATCACTAGAAATGGGCACCTTGCATGTAGGGATGGCAAAACCCGATCCGCCCCGAAGTTCCCACCCCGATCATCCCCGATCCGCCCCGGTTTTGAGAGGGCGGGGTGGGTTTGGTATTTGCCCCGCCCCGCCCCGCCCCGCCCCGATAATAATTTAATTTATTATAAATATTATATAATGTATGGGGTAAATGAAAATTTTTTAAAATTTTCAATAAATTTCTTATGAGTTGTCTTTAAAAATATACATTTTATAATAAAAAATCTATTTTATAAATATTTTTAAGAATTTTGGATATTTATTTGTAACTATGAGCAAGGCGGGAGATTTACGAAAAAAAGGGACGGGAATAGTGCCCTGCCGGTGCCCGGCTCCGGCCCCGCCCCATTGCCACCCCTACTTGAATGGAAAGAATGATATTGGTAATCATTAAAGAAACTTTTTCATTTATTTAATGTAAAGGACTTTTGGCTTGCTCCTTATCGGACATCGTGTTTGGGAAAATTTTTCTACAATTATTTCGTGACCTTGCAAGCGCTTCTTCAACATCCTCCATCTTAATAGCAAATTTCTAAACCTGTGATATAATTAATCCCTTCATAATTTAATTTTCTTATGTTTGTGTATGTTTGTGTGTATATATATGTGTGTAATATGTACCTAATGCTTCATCCATGCTTGCTATTTATCTAGAATAAATTCTTCATTTCATCATCTTCTTTTTGTTTTTCTCTCAAGATACAACATTATATTATATTATATTAATTCTTTATATCTAAAATAATATTAATTAATACAAGTTGATGCTATTAAACCAGATAGCAGAATTAGAAATTGGGTCTTCTAAAAAGAGGCAAAATGAGACAGAAGTTGAGTTTTCTAATTTGGAAATGCTAGACAAAGATAAAGAAAAAATGGTGATTGTGGGAGATTCAACATGTGAAAGAATTACTCTATAGGCGGGAATGGTTTTCAATTCTGAAGAAGAAGTCTATGATTTCTATGTTAAGTATGCACAAAAAGAAGGGTTTGGTATTATAAAAGAACAAAATCAGGAGACAACAGGAAATTAAAATATTACACACTTGCATGTGTACGAGGTGGCAAAAGAACATCTATTGTGAAAGATTCTTTTAAACCTAGGTTATCTACTAAAACAAACTGTCAAGCTAGGGTTAATGCTAGTGTTGATAATGATGGACATTTTATGATCTATCGTGTCCATTTTGAGCATAATCGTGCACTTAGTCCACAAAAATCTCATTTTCAAAAATGCAACAAAAAAAATGGATACATATGTCAAAATAAAGCTTGAACTAAATGACCAAGCAAGTATAGGTTTGAGCAAGAACTTTCATTCCTTAGCAGTTAAAAGCGGTGGTTATGAAAATTTTACATATACAAAAAAAGATTGTTGAAATTATATTGCAAGAGCAAGGCAGTTTGGGCTTGGAGTTGGAGATGTTGAAGCACTTGGGCATTATTTTTCTCGCATGCAAAAGAGAATTGCAAAATTTTTCCATTTGATTGATATGGATGAGGAAGGCCGGCTAAGAAATGTATTCTGGGCAGATGCAAGATCTATAGCAGCTTATAAAGCTTTTAGTGATGTCATATCTTTTGACACAATATGCTTAACACAAAAGTATGATATGTTGTTTGCTCCGTTTGTTTGGGTAAATCATTATGGACAGACTGTATTATTTGGATGCGATCTATTGTTAAAGGAAGTTATAGAAACCTACATTTGGTTGTTTCGAACTTGGTTGGAACGCATGTCAGGCAAGGCTCCTAATGCTATGATTACTGATTAATGCATGGCTATTCAAGTTACAGTCAAGATCGTCTTCCCAAATTCTCATCATCGTCTTTGCCTTTGGTATATTATGAAAAAAATTCCAGAGAAGCTTGGTGGACTAGTTCATTACAAAGCAGTAAAGAATTTGAAAATAATTGGATGAAGATGATCGAGGACTATAACCTTTAAAAAAATGGATGGTTGCATTTTTTTTATACAAAGTCATCATCGTTGGGCTCTTATATATGTTAAAGAAGTTTTTTGGTGCTGGAATGCCTACTACTCAAAGGAGTGAAAGCATAAATGCTTTCTTTAATGGCTATGTTGGTCCAACAATATCTCTAAAACAATTTGTGAAGCAATATGATAATGCATTGAAAAGCAAAATTGAGAAGGAAAATAAAGTTGATTTTTCTTCTTTTAACTCCATTTTCCAACGCTAATCAATTGCCGTTTTGAGAAGCAACTACAACAAGCATACACAAACAAAATTTTGAAGTTGTTCCAAGATGAATTAAGAGGAATGATATATTGCAATCTTGCATTTATCAACTCAAATGGGGCAATATGCACATTTCAAGTGATAGACATTCTCAGAGGAAAGGAAGGCGTACTCAGAAAGCAAGTGGTGTTTAATGTCCAACACAATGAGCTTGAATTTGACATCAAATGCTCATGCCATTTATTTGAGTTTATAGGTATTATTTGTAGACATATTTGTAAAGTTCTTGTCGAGAAGAATGTGAAGGAGATCCCATCTCTTGGAGAAAGGATATTAAACACCATCATACTTATGTAAAGAATTGTTACGATGACACACAAACTAGTGATAAAAAAGTTTGATACAATAAATTATGTTCTCATTTCTCTAAAGCTGCTAAAATTGGAGTTGAATCCAATAAAAAATATAATTTCTTAATAAAATGTGTGGACAAGGCAATAGAAGAGCTTATGGATAATGCACATGGTTGGCAAAGTCATTTAAATCAATTTATTTCACCAATGATATTGGAGGAAGATCATGAGCATGCTCAAGCAAAATTTTCAACCACAAAGTTCCTAACTCCATTAAAGGTGCGGAGTAAGGTGCTTCTATTTTACATTATATTTTTTTCATAATTATGTTTGCAATCTAAAACCAAATGATATTTGTTAGTTCCACCGATGTGGTTTGTGATTTTTAGAGAATACTCAAACACTCAAGAAAAACTTCACACAAACCAAGCAAGAAGGAGACACACAAGATTTGTAATCAAGTTTGGAGTCCAACTCACCTATGTCTGGGGGCCAAGCTCGGAGATAAACAATCCACTAAAAGTGGTGAAAATAGATTAGTACAAACACTTGTCACTCACTCTCCCAACAATAAAGATTACTACCCTCTCTAGATTGTCTAGTTCTCACACACTTTCTTCCACAAGAGCTATACCTAATATCAGAGCAAGATAGCTTATATAGACGCCTCAACGTCCCAAATATAGCACATACCTCTTTTAAAATCTCCGTGGCTACTAATTGAAAAACTTTTCGAAATTAGATGTTGCAACTCTTTTTATAACATGAATTGCAACATGGCCCTGACTGCTGACTTGACTGAGTTCTGGTTACATTGCGGATGACCTTAAGACCCATCAATCTTCCGGTCATGCTTAGTCTGAGTCAGTGCAGCCAAATAACCAGATCCTGACTGTCGGCAACTAGCCTACCTTCTCAGTTCCTCATCAAGCAGTCCCTCACAAGGGGCGCATATCCTTGTGCGTCTTCATGAAACTTTCCAAACTTTATCTTCAATTGATCCAAGTTTGGTCTTCAAATCTTCTTAATAAAGATCTTCAATCAATCAACCAATCATGCCAATAATAGGCATGTCTTCAAATCTTGCCCTTAATAGTCTTCAATCATCCCCATTATGGTTTCTTCAAATCATAACTTCAATAGTCTTCAATCATACCATTGATAGGTATTTTCTTAATTAAGCTTCACCTATATTTAGTCTCTAATAAAATCTCTTTAAATATGGTCTTGATATGATCTTGTTTTCAAGTTGTAAGATATTACCAAGAATATCTCCACCAAGATCTTCAAGATATTTACCTCCATGTTGTAGACATACTAAAAATAGCTTTACCAAGATCTTCAAGATGTTTGACTCCAAGCCAAGATTCTTTGCCATGTCACCATGCTTCGTCATGTCATCATTCATGCCACACCACAAAGGTTGCCATGTCATCTTGTTTAGGTGTCAAATCATGCCAATAATAGTGCGGTTGCACTAACAATATTGCTTTTAGAAAACTCAAATGAAGGGTCAACCACAAACTCCACACATCACATAAGTTGAAATTTAAACTCAAGAAAGCATGGTAATGTTATATTATTTAATTTATATTTGTTATGTTATTTAATGTTATTGCATAAAATATGTTAAATATTTTGAATTACATCTTCATCTTCTTAGGTGAATTCAAATTCTCTTCCACATGTAGTCAGTATGCCTATTTATAATAACACAAGTGCAACAAATTCTATTTCAAGTGAACCCAAATTCTTCTTTAGTTTATTAACTTGATTGGCATTCTAGTTCCATTATGGTGTTTTTTCTTCTTTTTTTTTGTGTGTGTTTCATAATTTGCTTGTTTTAATAGTTTTGGCTTGCTTAACTGTTAAGGTTTGAGGCAGTTCATGGATGTCGACAATGAATTAGGATCACATGTCACAACCAATGAACTTGTAGTTAAGGTATTTTTCTTACTTCTAATTAAAGCATGAGATTTTATTTGTATCTTAGAATCGTTTTTACTTATCCTGCTAATTTCAAAAGCTTTGTTAAAGCAAGTCCAGGAGGATTTTTTTGTGATGCAGTTTGTTAAAGCAGGTCTAGGAGGAGGTTTAATGGCAGATCTAGGAGGATGTTTAATGGCAGATGTTTTTTGTGATGTTTTTAATGGTGTTTTTTTTTATGATGTTCAATGTGATGTTTTGTGGGTCATGTATTTTTATGGTGTTTAATGTGATTTATTATGTGTATCAATATCATGAAATAGATCTTTGTTGAATTATGATTTAATGTCTCTGCAAAATCCTAATTTTGGTGTTTAGTAAACTCTTGAATTGAACATGGTTATTATTGAATTTATTGTGACTTTTTCAGTGTACACATGTTAGAAGCTTACAAAATCCAATGAAGCACTCCAAATCTCAATAAAGAATCTCAAGGTGGATTAATTTCTTATATGCATTTCATCATGAGATGCATGAACATTGCACCACCTCCTCTTCATCCAGTTGCTTTAATTCCAACCTATAGTCTTTAGTGTCCCAAATAAGGAAATACCATATCCAACATATATGACCCCCATGGGCATGTGGCAATGGATATTTCCGACAGCTCTGGATACTTCTCAGAACCATGTCCTAAGGCCTCTAGTTGCCTAGCTTTCTCCATTTCTAACCTTCTCACTAGACCAAAACCTCTTTTGTATGTGTGTGTATATATACGATCTTATGTTTGGGATGATTATCTTTACTTTTGTTAATCAATACTTTCATCAGTCATTAGTGAATGGTCACTAAAAAAAATGGCATTCCAAAATTGTTATATTCATCTAGCATTTCTTGTCTTGTTTCTAATGGATTTGATAATATAATATGGAGTCTACAATTCCAAATTCTACCTAAAAGCAAGCATCAGGTCATAACTCACAACAATTAGCAGAATAGCCAAGGGTCATCTGCAAGTAGTATAGAGATAAAAAACTCAGAATTTAAATCTAAGAAATTATGACATGAATACAACCATAAAGACCTCAATTTTGCATCTCACTATGTTGAATGAGCAGAGATGTATAGGATAATAAAATTCTCAAAGAGAAAAACATAAAAAGGTTCAAACACAAATAACTTTACCATTATAAAATGAAAGAAGCAGCAAAACTCAACTCCTCAGCTGCCATTCTTATCTCTGTAACTCTGTTTCTTTTTAGAACATGGCTAATTAAATCTTCCATATTTTCAACAAGAATTGTGAAGAACTTGAACAACCAAATAGATTTAGTGTGCCATATTAAAACAACAATACACATATAAGATATGATATAAAGACAGGAAACCAATCTTAGATGGCAATATCATATGTTGTAGTCATACAACAATACACAACAAATAAGATAGCCATTATTTAGCTGCTTTATCTGGCTGCCAGAAGGGGGATCTTCACCGGAGACGACATGACATCTAGCCGTGGATACGGTCTTGGGCCAGAGCTCTTCCAAGAAACATGTCACACGGCCATATAGGAGGTGCAAGACTAGGGCATCAACAACGAAGATCAGTAGGAGAAGGAAAAAGAGGATTGTGGCTTGGAGAAAAGTGAAAATACAGTTAAGATGCAGAGGAGATGAAGACCAGGCATAAATGGATGAAGATGAGCTTTGACCAGCTCTTTTTCTTCTCTTTTATTTTTATTTTTTTACATTAAAGTGAGAGAGATTTTTTTGCTGATGAGGAGAGATAAAAGAGGGTCACATGGAGTCACGTGCATGTCCACATCATTTGGGAGCTGAATTCTGGTAATGGAGTCAAGACGAATAGCTTTGCTCAAAATTCTAATAGCTGAAAGAATCAATTTAATGACCCAATAATATAAGAGGATCATGGCTTGGCAATCTCAAATCAATAAGTAAATGTAACTATAAAGTCCTAAGATCTAGAGAAGTCAGAGACCTAAATAATTTTACAAGTCAAAAGACCTAAAGTTTCACAAGTATGAAATGTTGAAGTCTTCAAACATTAAAGTCAGAAGAGATCAAGTTTTTGACTCACAAACATAAAGAGATTACAACTTGAGATCCGCATGAGATTCCATAAACAATAAGTTAAAACAATCAAGCTAGTAATTCAATCATATAAAAGGTTATAACCTGAAATGTGCAAGTTAAGGCTCCAAATTAAAAGAGTCGAGACTTTTAAAAAAAATGAACAACAAATGTTGCTCTAAAGTTTTTAGACAAGAAGAAGTCGGAAACTCAAAAACTTCACAAGTCAAAGTCCTAGAGATTATGTAAACATGAAAGCTAAGGTCTTTAGATATTAAAAGTAGAGGAAATTGAGTTCGTGACTCGCAAGCACAAAGTGATCACAACTCAAAGCTCACAAATAGCTCAAGATATAAATCCAAAACTAAAAAAAAATCAAAGTCATCAAGTCAAAGGATATACATTAAAGTGCATATTTCAGCAAGGTAATTCAGAGCAACTAGGATAACACTATCCTACTTATGAAACAAAAGGAGTTTAAATCATAAGAAGAGGGAAAAGGTAGGAGAAATAGGATCTCTAGTATAAGTACTTCTAGCCAAGTCGATGTATTTATGTTAAGTCAATGTATCTTTTTTTTATTTCATAGTATTAATAAAATCAATTTATTTTATTTAATTGTTTTTTTATTCACATTTGTTCTTAATAGAAGGTTTTCATGAGAATGTACATGGTAAAACATAATAAAGACTTGTCCTTAATAGAATTCATGAATCCACAATTACTTGAAACAGTAAATAATTAAAATTTGATATATGACTTATTATTTTTGACAACTTTAGGTGAAAATAGATAACCTCATGCATATTCAAAGTGCTTTTTATTTATTTATTTATTTATCTATTTATTAACAAATATGAGAGAAAATTTTATTCATTGAAAATCTAATTTTATTTTTAGAAAACCTCATAAAAAATTGATATATTAAAAAACACTCTTCCATGTGAAATTTTGATTTAATGCATTTTAAAAAATTCATAAATAAAAAGTCCTTGAGAATATATTTCATTATTTTGTGTGAAAAAAAGAACATAGTTGTTTCATGCTAAATCACCAACATAATCTTCTTATATATATATATATATATATAATATGATTTTCTTTATGGAGATTATCCTAATCTCCAATGCCACAATATAGAAGAATTTCATATATATGAGATTAATGTAAACACCCTATATTTAAAATAATCCTTCTTTATATGTCTCAATGTATCTTTTTTTCTACATGTAGTTTTGGACAATAGTATTTAGAGGATGATTGTCTTGTATAAATAATTATGAGTGATGTGATTACTTGAGAATAATA